>NC_056408.1:19696969-20000000 GCF_905147365.1 Aricia agestis | reverse complement strand
GACGTGTGGGGCAACGTGTCAGCGCCAAGTAGGTATATTCTTTGTATAAAATCGTACACTAGCAAGCCGCACTCCGCGGCGGCGCGGCGACGCTACGCGACACAAAACTAAAAAGAACTGACTCTGAAATGTGAAGTGTCGTGTCGCGTCGCGGTAAGACCGCACTATATAAATTACGCATATTTAAACAGAAAGACACATACATATTTTTAATAATATAATGATTATTTCCGGCATAAAATTGAATCCGCAAAGAAAGTATTTTGATCAATTCTACCCGTAGGGGGACAAAATAGGGAATGAAAGTTTGTATGTTAACTTTGTCAATTTTAAACCGATCATCTGAGCAGTTTGCTCGCTCATATTATTTCGTTTTTAATTTTTTCCTCACCTCCGATACTATTGTGAGATGAGATACTCATATAAGTAAGTATATATTAAAAATGACGAATTCAAAGTCTAGGATTGTCTTAATCTGACCCCCCCCCCCTCCCTATTTTGTCCCTATGTTGTAGAATTGATCAAAATACTTTCTTAGCGGATTTAATTTTATGCCAGAAATAATTATTATATTATTAAAAATATGTGTGTCTTTCTGTTTAAATATTTTGTATCGCGGCTTGGAAGGGCGCGAGGTGAGGACGGGGGTGGAGGGACCGCACGCGCTTGTGGCAACAAGAATTTTTATTTTTATATAGGTAGCTGCATGTCCGTGGAACACATATCAAACAACAGTTAGCGGACGGCAAATTTTGCAAACGAGTAAGTATCTAATTACTAATTAGAGCCTGCATCATGATGGGCGTACCCAGATTCTGGGCCAGAGGGGGCAAATCAGATTTTTTATAAGCTAGGTGTTTATAAAGAATAAAAAATTAATAATTTTTAGCTGTAAAATAATTTATTTCAAACAAATGGCAAAAATTCGCTTTTAATTTTTAATTTTGTAAGATAAAAGTACTAGATAATATACTTAGTAGGGACATCAACATCATCCGGGGGGGGGCAGCTGCCCCCCCCTCGGTACGCCCATGGCCTGCACTATAGGAAAACGTATCTAAGTACACATACCTGACTTCAAAAGTCGTTTCTTGCTACTTTTTTTCTTTATACTTATTTCGTCTAGTCCTAGTATCTCTGCCAAATTTTCGTCCTCTTTTAAAGTTTCAATATCTGATAATTCCTCTTTTAATTCTGTAATAAAAAATAATACTGTTACCATGTTGCCATACAGTCAGGTCAAACATAAAAAATAACTAGCTATTTGGCCGAGCTTTGCTCGGTATTCGATAAAACACGAATAAAAAGACATTTTCTGAAAATGATTCCTAGCTAGATCGATTTATCGCCCCCGAAACCCCCTATATACTAAATTTCATGGAAATCGTTGGAGCCGATTCCGAGATTCCAAATATATATTTATATATATACAAGATTTGCTCGTTTAAATATATAAGATACTAAAAACAAAAGAAATTAAATATTTTAGGGGGGCTCTCATACAACAGACTTGATTTTTTTTGCAATTTTTTGCTCGATATCTATCATGGCATAAGGTAGGCTGAAATGTTCACAAAATACTTTGTTATATTTATACTTAAATAATAAAATTTAAATAAAATAAATAAATAATTATTATTTTTTAATGAAGGAGGGGCATATCGTCCAAACTAATGTAGCACTTTGAGACATACGCCACATGAAAGGGCTTAAAAAGTTGAACATTTTATTGTATGACGAAACATCTCTAAACCATGGGAGAAAAAAGTTAATGAAAACGGTAAGAAAAAATCATATAAAAACACCCTATATTATTGCATCAATTTATAGTGTTGCTGGTAAGGAATGACTTCTGGAAAGTATTCGTATAATATGGCAAACTTGAGGAAAGTGTCGTATTTTAGTATATTGTTTCACATTTTTCTGAAATGTATGGGAAAACAATAAAACCTTAAAAATCTAACCTTTCCTGGATCTAACCGTAAATCGTTACCTTGGAGAATTTGTTTATAATAAGCAATACTAGCGAATGGTGCAATAATACAGGGTGTTTTATTTTTCCTAAGAAAAAAACAGCCTTTATTATTGCTCCATGCGCTAGTTTTGCTACTTATAAACAATTTCTCCAAAGTGATATTAAACGAAAAATCAGGCAAAGGTTCGATATTCAACATCTTATTGTTTTTTGTATGAGAGCCCCCCTAAAATATTTAAGTTATTTTGTTTTTAGAATTTATTGTTATAGCGGCAACAGAAATACATAATCTCTGAAAATTTCAACTCTCTAGCTATTATCGTTCTTGAGTTACAGCCTGGAGACAGACAGACGGACATACAGAAGGACAGACAGACGGTCAGACAGACGGACAAACAGACGGACAGACAGATGGACAGACAGACGGTCAGGAAGACGGACAGACATCAAAGGCTCAGTAATAGGGTCCCGTTTTTACCCTTTGGGTACGAAACCCTAAAAAACACACTTTTGAAAATCGGCCAATTTTAGAAGCTCATAGTGAGGCAATGATTGGAGATAGATACAAAGTGTAAAGGACGAAGTTGTAGAGAATTTAATTAGCTATTATTGTGTAGTAGAAGAGAATTTCGTACGAAGCACCGTTATTGATGAGTAAGCAAAAAACTAACCTAACCTAAACCTAAACCTTAATTATTAGATAAGTTTATTTTAATGACTTTTTATTTTATTTATTATTTAATGTTACCATCAATTTTTAAAGATTGAGTATTTTGTGAACATTTCAAGTGCATATGTGTTATCATTATTGGTATTGACTATACATAGATTTCTGATTCTTTTTCAGTCTTCGTCTGTAACAACAAGAGAATAATCCTTCGCGATCCACATCCCGATAAGCACTTTCGTTCGAGCGCAAATATCGACTGTGAATAGGGACGCGGGTCGGCGCACCGTGACACGTTGCGGCACCGTACCGTATCACGGTGGCGGCGTCGTCGTGCCGTAACACGGTGGCGGTGTCGCGCCGTGTCTGATGGGGACGCGGCCTTAGGGGTTAAGGGCGGGCTATTCGAGATTCACGTTTTTAGAATAAGTATTTTTTTTTTAAATCTTTTTTATTTTATAGTCTTGTCAAGAAAGTCATGACAGGCGGGAAAATTTTTAAATGAAATAAAAAATATGAGAACTTTATTAATTCGAGAAAAAAATATGCAAGGTGACAATGAAAAGTGACAAAAAAAGCGTTCTCTGTGAAAATACAAAGAATAAAATAACCATAAAAGCGTGATTATGTTTAGAAAATTTTCCCGCCTGTCATGACTTTCTTGACGGACTATACAGAATAAGTAATTTTTAAATAAAATAATTTTGACAGTGAAATGTAAAATTTTAATAGAAATCGACTATTTAAATTTTACAGGGTATTCATTGGATGTAATATTTTTCAATTCAATATCAACAAAAAATATGGCTTGCGCGCACCACGCCTGATGCCATATTACGTCGCATCCGTGTCCATCAAACAGCACTAGACTAAAATATTTAAAAGCAATTGTAACAAATATTACATACATTAGAAATGTTATTCTTTAATAAAGTTAGTTAAAATACAATAAATATTTTAATGTTTACTAATGTTACTAAACAATTTTTAACTGCAGTGTACCTTTATAATTTTTTTTTACTAGTTACTGGTCATAGGTATTAGGTGTATATATTTAAATTTTCTTTAAAAAATCAATAGCATTAGGATATAAAATATAAATAAAGAGCACATGTCCTCACCAAGATAAAATATTTCATTATCATCATCAGCGAGCTCTTCCTTGACGTTTGGTGGAGACTCGTCTGAAAATAACAATGGAACAATTAGTACTTATTTCATGAAGCCCCAAGGGGCCACATCCGGCCGCGATAACAATAGATAAGCTATGTTTTTCCATGATCGGTGGGTTAATTTTATTTAATCCTTTGATCATAGATTCTTGGAATTAAAAAAGTAAGTACAGTCGTGACGAATCCAGTGAGATGAAAAAAGCAACTGAGATTTCACAGAACCATAATATTCTTATTTACTATTCCAGTACCTATATAATCATTACCTTTTATTTTATTAAAATGAAGTTGAAAATCCTTCTGGCACTGTATTACTTGATGTTTAAACTCAAAAGCATCTCGAAGACGGACAATGCAGACATCACAAATTCCATTATCATTTTCTGTGGTTTCATTTGTAAACTGAAAGTAACAATAGTTAGCTTTTAAAGACACAACAAAAAAACTTGATAATGTTTAAAAATGTTATCTTTTTGTCAAATATTCCCAAGCTTTATAAAAATTTCAGCGCAAAAAACACAAGAAACATCCATACTAAGTACCTATATAATATATTTTAATTGAAACCTTAGCACTTTGCAAACAGTTTGCAGATTCTTCCAGATAAGCTAATCTACTAGCGAACTTATGAAGATGTTTGAGAAAATGTTAATACATGAAAAAGCAAATAAATCAGGGTTTAACGTTACATTTATTTCGAAGCATTCCTTTAACATATCAGCATAAACTTCTGTTTTATCAAAGCACGTATATGAACTCTTTAAATTTTTATCCGGCGGACGTAGAAGACAGCATCGGCATGGAATTAAATCGTTCATGTTGAACGGATCTCATAAGATGTAGTATTAAATTTATAAACACTGCACAGTTGAGGCTGGTTGAGGCACTGTTTTTCTTGATTTTTATTTCGGTTTTAGAAAAGTACGAACACGGTTAATGAAAATATTGACATCACAATTCACATCAGTTCAGTGACAAGTGACGTACCGACTGACAAGTTGACAGATGTATTCTTTTCCTTCCGGGCATCTTCTTTTATTCAAAAAATTTGCCATTTATTAAGGGGTACCCACAAGTCCCACAACTCACAAGTCACTATTTTACCAATAATGAACATCGAAAACCCAAATAACACATTTTGGGAAAAGATAATAAAAAAATAAAGTTAATAATTAATATACCTAGCGGAATAGAGAAACAAAGGCCTGAGCAAGAGAGATGTCACTATAAGTAACACTGCGTGGTAAAAAGGGACGTGTGATACATGACAGCAGCACTCTTTTTTTGACATCCAGTCGCCACGTGCCGCACGTTGACAATTTAATCTCAGAGATTTCATGTTCAATCATGATTATGTAAGTGTATACGTACACATATTTTTCACACAGATGAAAACCAATTTAGGTTTCGTTTGACAGCTCGAGATTGTTGCTCTAAGCTGCGCGTGCACTGGATCGGAATCGGAGCGTACGGAGCGTACTGATTTGTTGCTTTGTATTGTTTTGAATGAATACTATAAATGCGAAAGTATCTGTCAGTCTTTTACCTCTTCACGCCCTGAAATTTGGTATGGAGATACTTTGAGGTCCCGGGAAAGGACATAGAATGCTTTATATTATAGAAAATATGGAACGGTATCCGCGAAATAAACTAATTTTGGGTTGCGGGCGTCATGTATGGTACTGCGTGCACTGGATCGGCATTTCTGCGCCTGAGACCGGAATTTATGCCGATGACGTCATCGGCAGTGAACGCGTCATTCGGATTGCGATAGTTTCAAGTACTGACGTGTTTGCGACGATGCGACGGCTATACGTAAATACTTATTCGCGATAAATGACAACATTTTAATTACTTTAGTGCAAAAATATGAAGAACTTTACAATCTAAAACTTCAACATTATCATAACCAACTGAGGAGAGACAATATATTTTGCCTTTCCTTTGTTCCAATCGACTTTCTGAAATTAGTATCCTGTTTCATTATATAATGCGGTTGTAGAATATAGTGAAGTTGAAAAACTTTTTTCGACTGATATGAATGTACTTACCCAAAAAATCTTTTTTCATCTTATAATAAATCAGGATATAACGTATGAAATTCTCCGAAAACTAATCTTTTTGAGTTTATATTATGAACCCATATCTTTCGTTTCCTCTCATTTCTCTTTTCCTCTTCTGATAAAATAAGCTAATTACAAGAATATCCTCGTCACTATCCTCCATAATGCAAATGCGCACGCAGGCTATGATGGACTAAGAATAACTAAATTGCCGATGCGGAATCCGAATGCAGTGGACGCACCCCATCGGAATTTCGTAAATGACGACGCCCCGTACGCTCCGTACGTTCGATTCCGATCCAGTGGACGCGCAGCTCTATTCCACTAGGTATAATAACTTTATGAATAAATACCACACCAACAATAAAAAGTAGAAGAAGTTTGTAATGTTCGGGCCACACTAACGAGAAACGCCGTTAATTATCGCGTTAATTCTAAAACATGTTATAGCATTATCGCCTTTAATTAGTGGCATGTAAAGGCGATAATGCTATAACATGTTTTAGAATTAACGCGATAATTAACGGCGTTTCTCGTTAGTGTGGCCCGAACATCAGTGACATGCCCGCCAAATCTCTCAGTTGTCAGTTTTCAGTTTGACAAGTATTATATTATGTTAGCGTGTTCCTAAACTGTTACTAGTATACAAGCCTAATCGCTCAGGCCGATGAACGCTTAGGAGTATGCTCTTCATGAAATTTAAACTAGGGGGACGAAGCAAAAACAAAAAAAAGTAATATATGGGAATGTATAAATACATACAGTTTTATGTTAATATTATGCTACCGAAAACTAGGTTTATGGCTCATTTTCATTGGTCGATGCGCCTCACGCACCCCGCATGCGGGGTGCGTGAGATTTCTGAAACGCGTACCACAGGGCCCGCATTCGGGGAACCGTTTTCATTAGTCGATAGGGCCCGCAGGGCTGGGGAGAACCTCTGTGTTCGTCGCCAGTTACAGACGTTCTTGCCATGGAACAACAATTGATGTTACGCGGAGTAATTTTGACTGTCTGCGATTTATTGAAGAAGAAACTATTGGCGTCACTGAAGGAGAAGAGAAAAAGATTTTGGGTCCGAACTTTACTGAAAAATAGAAACAGGCATGGTGCGTCAGAAACATTGTGTAAGGAGTTACAATTGCATTTGGAGTGTGATACAGTAGAAGATCATGATAATTTTTTTAGATTATCTAATGACTTATTTGAAGATTTATTAAATAAAATAGAAACACGACTTCAGAAAAAAGACACATCTGCTTTGACAAGATTGCCGCCACCTAGGTGTTTGAAAATTTGTATTTATAAATTTTGTTAAACCTCAAACTTACAGAAAAATTAGTACCATACTGTTAGAAATCGTTCGAATTACGAATGAAATCTTAGGATTTTGAAAAAATATTGTTCACATTCACGACCTCCCACAGGTATGGCATTATCAGACCTATTTATGATCATACAGGGAACTGTTAAAGTTTCAGGGTGGTACAAATAAAAAAAATCTCCTTTGCAGTAGTATAGTGACCATTGGGAACTGTCGGAAACGTGGCAACTCGCGTCCCGCAAGCTGTATATCGACCGATGAATTTCATTGGTCGATATTACGGTCGGTATACAGCATGCGGGCAACCCCCGCAGGCGGTGTAACGAACACGTAACTGTCATTGGTCGTTATCTCGGCTGCGGGGACTGCCCGCATGCTGTATAACGAACGAGTTAACGACCAATAAAAATGAGCCATTAAGATATTTTGATTTATGTCACACTTGACAGTACACTGGTATTTTTTGGAAACACAACCCATATGTAGCAGATATGTGTACAGTGATGCCAAGCTGCAGATAATTTCAGATCGGTAAGGAACCAATAGAAAATCTAGAAGTGTCTATCCTTACACCATTTAGTTTAGATTGTTAAAAATGAAATTAAAAAATATAAATGAAAATGCCTCTTAAAAGGCCCATTCACGGCAGGACTGCACGGCAGTCCTGCAGTGAATGGGCCCTTTTAAAGAGGGCAGTGACTTTTATCTATAATCTTTAATCTATGCTCTATGATTTATGAAAAAAGCTATAAGAAAATGGCGGACACGAAACGCGTAGCATCGCTACGATTTAGATTTTATTTTAATCTATTTTAGAGTTAATTAATTATAAAATAGGACAAATAAATGTAAGTGGATATAATGGAAGCTGCAATAAACTATGGTTTATGTCGGTGTTGTGCGTCAGAAGGTAGTTTTAAAGACTTAGAAAAGACGTACGACTGGTTGGGCACCGAAGAAGTTTATGCGAATATGCTAAAAGATTGTTTCGATATCTCTGTAAGTATTTATCTTTTGTACTAACTAAAGCAATCCTTTTTCCTTCTCGATATTTGAATTACCCTGTCCAAAGATAGATAGATCCATATCCATCCATAGATTTTGTCTACTCGCAAGAAGAGAATTCAAATAATATTTTTATTAGTCTTGGTTACTGGTGGTAATTTAAAACATAAGGACATCAGATGAATAAGTTCTGTTGCAAATAAAGCATTAAATCAATCCAATTAGATAGTGACTGTCAAAATAAAAATGCACTAAAAAATAAAATAATATGTATAGTATAAAATAATTTAAGTTATAAATGCTTGAATTGCAAAAACTCGAGTTTCGCTGTTTGTCTGTTTAAAGTCCTCAGGTCATCAGGCTATAATATTTTTTCAACTTTTACACTGATGATAATATAATGTTTACTAACAAATCTTTTGCACAGACTATGGTAGATTACTAATAGTAGTATTCAAAAGAATTCTACAATCTACATACACTAAGTGAAGGTGCCTAGCTCAGACCAAATAAAAAGCCTTTTTATTTTGTCTGAGATACCAAGAATAAGATGTGTGCTTTTAAGTTGTTACTCTTGTAACAAGAGTTATCAATATAATTTTTGTTGTTTATTAGCTCTCAAAACAAGACAGTTTTAACAATGGTGGGATATGTGAGGTGTGTATTACGCAGCTACGTAACGCAAGTAATTTTAAGAAACAAGTGCAGCAGACTGAGCAGCAGTTCTTAAAGAAGATTGAAGATAATGGTTACCAAAGTATGTATGCTCTATCTCAATTATACTATTTTATTGCAATACTAGCCATGCTTTGTTCTTTATTTGAAATTGGAATTCTGAAAAAATGTAAAATAATTTTATTACATTATGCCGTCATTTCTAACTGCTGCTTAACTATTACATGCTACATAAAGAATAATAATTATTTTAAAGTAAAAGTTCACTTTTAAGAAACTAGCCCTGAGGTGACTTTAGTTTCTAGCCCTGGGGTTGGGATTCTAAAAATGTATGTATGTAATATTATATTTATTTTGAAAATTAATGGTTTTTTTTCTACTGCCTTGTGGTAAAGCTAAAATGAACAGTTGTGATTCCTGCAATCCTTGTATGTATGTATGTTCCAAGGTAGACTCTTAACAATAAATAAGGTGGTAATCTATACTAATATTATAAAATAGAAGAGTTTGTTTGTTTGTCTGAACGCGCAAATCTAAGGAACTACTGGACCGATTAGAAAAATTATTTCAGTGTTAGACAGCCCATTTATTGAGGAAGGCTATAAGCTATGTTTTATTACGCTAAAACTAATAGGAGTGAAGAAATAGAGGAAAATGTGGAAAAAAGGGGGAAAATATTTGAAAAAGGCTTATTTGAATGCGCTAATCACAGGAACTACTGGTCAGATTTGAAAAATTCCTTCAGTGTTAGATAGCCCATTTATTGAGGAAGACTATAATAGGCTATAGGCTATGTTTTATCACGCTAAGACTAATAGAAGCGAAGAAATAGAGGAAAATGTAGAAAAAACGGGGGAAATTATTTGAAAGGGCTTATCTCATGAACTACTGGAGCAATTTTTCTGTTATTTGGCACAGATAAGAAGTAGACCACATGAAGGATCATAGGTTATTTTTTGTGGACTAATTTGTCTGTAAAATATCTAATTTACGCGGGCGAAGCCGCGCGGAACGTCTAAGTGTATTATAATAATCCAGGTAATACAGGCTATTTGCTAAATAAAATTACATGTAACAGTTTCTTACTTTCTTGCAGCAAGCATTATTAAAGTTGAGGTAGCAAGGCCGGATGATGATGATCATGATTTATTTGATGATGGGAACCTGTCTGATGGCTTCTCCAGTCCAGGTAAGAGCTAGTCTCAATATATTTTACTTTAAGTTATCAAGCCCCATACGGTCGCCGGTGACCGAGACACAATTGAAATTCTACTGTGTCTCGGTTTTCCACGATCGACGGGTTAATGGATAGGTGCGAGCAACTAAAGTGACAGTAGGTAGCTACTCTGCCTGTGTACTCGCACTAGAGCAGCTTTACTTGCCTCCCTGGGCCACACAGCACATCATGCACTAACACTACTAATGTTGCAGTAGACAGGTACTGACTACTGTCCCAGTGTGATCAAGTCGTATCAGCGGTGGCTAGTGGAGAGTGAAAACAAATGAGGAGCTTGCAAACAGAACAGGATTAGTCTGCGAGAAAAAAATTTACACAGTGGTTAAAAAACTAGTATCAACTACTACTACTACTGAAACTAATCCAGTTTTGTTTGAAAATAATATAATAATAATAATATCTATGGACGCATCACACTACGTCAGTCTGGCCCCATGCTAAGCTAATGCTTGTGTTACGGGTACCAGACAACGGAAATATTTTTAATACTTTTATACTATACAATATATATTTAAGATTTTTATTATATAATACACATATTTAAAACACATCCATGACCCAGGAACTTTGAAAACTTTTTGTTCCGTCGGCGGGATTCGATCCCGCGACCCACGGCTTGAGCTACCGACAGCCCACCCACTGAGCCACTGAGGTCGTCAAAATGGACTTTTTAAAGCCTTTTCAACAGGTTTTGAACTTTTGATTGAAATAATTAACAGGGATTGATGCAGATGGGTCAAGAGAAGATGATTGGAAAAAATATACTTTTGAACTCTGGTGCGGTTTTGTTTGCTAGCTCCTCAAATATGCTGTAATAACTTGCATGCAAACAAAAAGTGACTTATATGATGCGTTACACAGTGCAAGAGTAGCCGCACTGCAGTAACTGACTAGGCCAACCCAAGTGTGATATGTATGAGAGTTATAAAGCTATTAAACTTAATGTCATTTAACACAATGCGCAATAAAGTTGAAAACAATGAACCATTGTTTTATTTGCATTTAGATTTTTTTCTTATATTCATTCAGACAATTTATTTTAAGCATTTAAGCAGATTATTCACTTTTATTATAGTAAAAAAGTTTGCTTGTAAACATAATTTTTACAACGCTTTATATTATCACCAGAGTGTCCGTAGCCTAATGGGTAGACCTTCGGTTCACACTCCTAGAGGGTCCAGGTTCGAACCTGGGTGTAGGCGTGTACCTATGAGACATTTTCTGATCTCAAGTACATAATACGGACGCTCGTACGGTGAAGGAAAACATCGTGAGGAAACTCGCACATAGTTGGTCCAGACGTATTGACTAGTTCTTTCCTCTGGATTAGGCCGACTATGTTTCGAGAATGGCGTATGCGCTTGGGCAACCATACGGACATTTAAAAATCTTGTTCCAGGCACTACAGTATTTGAGGAGTGGTTACTTCGCTCTGAAAATCCATACTAATATTATAAATGCGAAAGTATCTCTGTCTGTCTGTCTGTCTGTCTCGCTTTCACGCCAAAACTACTGAACCGATTGCAATGAAATTTTGTACACAGTTATTCTAGAGTCTGAGAAAGGACATAGGCTACATTTTGATGTGGGAAAATATCTTATTTCCATGAAAATATCGATGAAAATTGATTCGCATTGCGCGTGGCCAGCGCTCATCCCGGGGGTCCTGGGTTCGAGTCCCGCAGGCGGAACAAAAAGTTTTCAATGTTCCTGGGTCAAGGATGTGTATTAAAATAAAATTTCAAAAATCTTAAACATATTTTATGTATAATATTATAAAAAATCCAGAAATATATCGATGGAATGAACATTTTAGTTCTAATACGATTCAACAGATGGCGTTTTATTTTTTACTTTATTGTAACATAGAACTAATCATACTTATTAGTTAGTATGTTTTTGTTTATAGTTTTTAATACGTAGAATATTATGTTTAATAATATATTTTAATAACATATTTTATGTATAATATTATAAAAAATCCAGAAATATATCGATGCAATGAACATTTTAGTTCGTTTTATTTTTTTACTAACATAGAACTAATCATACTTATTAGTTATTATGTTTTTGTTTATAGTTTTTAATATGTTAGAATATTATGTTTAATAATATTATCACTTGGTATAATAATAATCAATCTATCTTATCTTATAGAACTCCTGCATTTCTAATATAATATGTGACAAGTTGACAACAGAAGGCGCTCTAAAATAAAGGAGTTCAAGTGTACCGTGTTGGCCTATATTCCATCCAGAAAATATATCAATGCAATCAACTTATTAATTCTAATATATGAAAACAGATGGCGTTTTATTTTTTACTCGAATATTAAAAATTCCAGAAATATATCGATGCAATGAACATTTTAGTTCTAATACGATTCAACAGATGGCATTTTATTTTTTACTTCATTGTAACATAGAACTAATCATACTTATTAGTTACTAGCTGTTGCCCGCGACTTCGTCCGCGTGGACTTTAGTTTATAGCGCGCGGTGTCAACAAAATTTGTGTCAAATTTAAAAACTTTTTAAAACCCTGGTAAGTGGTACTCCTCTTAGGGCCGCGTTACACCGGTATGGCAGCGCTGAAAGTGCTCGCCTCGCCGCTGCCATTCCGGTGTAGCGCGGCCCTTAATTAATCAAAATACCCAAAAACAGCTGTGCAATGTGCACATAATCTATACTAATATTATAAATGCGAAAGTATCTCTGTCTGTCTGTCTGTCTGTCAGTCTCGCTTTCACGCCAAACGCCAAAACTACCGAACCGATTGTAATGAAATTTTGTATGCAGATAGTCTAAAGCCTGAGAAAGGACATAGGCTACTTTTTTACTGGAAAAAAGGGTTGTCAGGGGGTGAAAATGCGTAAATTAGTTCAAATTACGTTAGTTCCAAAAATTCATAATAGATGGCGCCGTGCGTCTTCTACATCGCGCTGACGCTTGCTCAAAAGTCTTTCTATAAGAGGTGGTATCATCTTACATTTAAGTTTCTATTTTTTTCGATTGTTATATCTATTCTACGGTATTAAATAACTCAGTACTTTATCTGTGCAGTGACGTAACCTTAAACCTATCAATGATAAATAGTTTATGGGTAAAGTTGTGTAATTGGGGGGCTAAATAAGCTTTAAAATTTGGCATAAAATATAAAGTTTAATATAAAAATATGAAATACTTATTGTGTGCACACTGCACAGCTGTATTGATTTAAGGGGTACCAGGGTTTCTTTATAAAAGCTTTTGATACCAATTTTGTTGACATCGCGCTTTATAAACTGAAGTCCACGCGGACGAAGTCGCGGGCAACAGCTAGTACTGTATAAATCATTTACAACGGATGTAAAGGCCTAGTTTTATATTATCACCACTGGTTACAAAAATATTATGTAAATCCTTAATGAATCTTCTTTTTTTCAGAATACGATATACCATTAACAAAGATTAAAGTAGAAAAGTTAAATGAAACAAAACCTAAAAAGAGAGCAGCAAAGCCGTCCACATCAAAGGCAAAGAAGTTGAAAAAAGAGGCTGGCGAGCCATCGGCGAAACGTAAGTGGATAGTTCTTTTATTTACTGTCATATTTGTGTGTTTCAGTAACTACAATTAGATTCTGATTTCACTTATTATTTTATTATTATTACTTTAATATAACATGAGTTCGACAAGAATTAGATAATAAATAAACGAAAAACTATTTTCTATACAATTTCTCTCATACGTCACTAGAGAAATTCCTTTTAAAAAAAAACTAGCTTAACTGGCTTTTTATGTCAAACACAATATTTTGCTGAAACACTCAAATTTGACTTTGCTGACTGGTAACCATAAAGTTAATATACTTAGCGGAATAGAGCAACAATCTCGAGCTGTCAAACGAAACCGAAATTGGTTTCATCTGTGTGTAAAAATGTGTATGTACTATAATATACACTTACACAAGCATGATTGAACATGATTTCTATGAGATTAAATTGTCAACGTGCGGCACGTGCCGACTGGACGTCAAAAAAAGAGTGCTGCTGTCATGTATCACACATCTCTTTTTACCAAGCAGTGTTACTGATAGTGACATCTCTCTTGCTAAGGCCTTTGTTTCTCTATTCCGCTAGGTATATTAACTTTATGCTGGTAACAGAGAAATATTGACAAAAGGAACTATGCTCAGTTACACATTTCAATTTATAATAATAATATCTATGGACGCTTTACACCACATCAGTCTGCCCCATGCCTGTAGGACCTGAAGGACTTGTGTTGCAGGTACCAGACAACGGAAGTATATATTTAATACTTTTATACAATACATATATTTAAGATTTTTATTATATCATACACATATTTAATACACATCCATGGCCCAGGACCCGAAATTTAAAACTTTTTGTTCTGTCGGCGGGATTCGAACCCGCGACCCCCGGCTTGAGCTGCCAGTTGCCAGTGCCACACGCTCTTAACCATTGAGCCACAGAGGTCGTCAAATAATATGTAGGTTACATATTATTTATAAATTATAGGCGGCTAAATAATGCTACCAACTTTTATTATAAACTGTACAGCGCTGTAAATAAATACACTGGCACTACAATTTAGTAAAGTTTAAATTTTTGTCTACAAACAATTTTTTAAATATAAACTAAAGAGTAAGTTATCTAAGAAATATTTTTATGATATTTTGGTACACGGAAAATGTATTGTTTTCCAGCTGTATAATCACTTAATCAGTTTAACCAGTGTTTTTCAACCTGTGGGTCGAACTTCTCTAGGGGATCGCCTAAGGCTGAGAGAACTATTTCAGGTAAAAAACGGTAAAAATTATAAACATCGAACAACATATTATATTATTATGTAGAAGTATTGTAAAAGTGTCTAAACACACTAGGCCGAAATTACGCGGCCGAAGTTCGGCATGATTACGCCTGATGACACACCATGCCGAAATTACGTCGCGTTATATTGTATACGTATCGCATTGCTGACGTAATCATGCCGAACTTCGGCCGCGTAACTTCGGCATTGTGTGTCAGTACTTAAGATGCGACCCAGTCTCAAGGCGCGGTTCGGCTCTGTGATTGGTCCAAATTTTGACAGCCAACCAACCACAGAGCCTGAACCGTGTCTTGAGACCGAGATGCATCTTGAGTACTGACTATTTATACCAGCCTAACAAAAGCAAAGGTGGGGCGCAAAGCATATTTTTTCATGCCAACATAAAAACGGTTGAAAAACACTCGAGTTTAAGTATTGAATCATTTTTAGTTTTTTTTTATCCCATTATTTATATTATTGTCAATATTTCTCTGTCGCTTGCTTTGTTTTTTGGATACGTAATGAATACAACATAAAATAAAGGTTTGCTATATATGTATGTGACAGACATCATATTAATATTGTTAAAAAAGAATTTAAAAGTTTTATGTCAGTAAATATTGTAAGGATTTGAAACTTATGATTTTAAAGTCTTCTACTTATTGTACCTTTATTCGGAAGCTAACACGGCGAAAAGGACCTTCTGTATCTTATTGTATTTAACGAAACACCTTAATAATATAAAAATTAAAAAGTTACACAGTTAATAAGATATACTTACTTACAATTTTTTTTTTGTATATTTTTGTCTTTGTCTTGTAAAATTTCTAAAATAAAAAATAAGGACAGAATATTTTTATTAGTAAGGATTAGTTTTTTTACAGTGTCTGTATACCTATAGTATTAATACAAACCTTTATTTTATAAATAAATGCACAGAGTATTATAATATAATGTTTTTAAAAAACTTTTTGTAGATTTTATTAGCCTTTAACATGCACTTAATAATTATTATGTTTGGAATGTATTTAAAAAACCGTAGTATTATATCTCTGTGTATTAAATAGTGTTAAGAATTATATCATTTTAAAATAAAATGAAACATTTACTTTAAACTTGATAATGAACTCTTAAGATCCTAAAACGCAACTTCTTCAAAAAGAAAAGAAAGATTTTTATCAAAGAAGAAATGAAAGATTGATATCATAGACGAAAGATCGATATCATAGATGAAATCATAAATAACCTAGATCGTGCTTAACATTCGTGCGGCGTGCCTTCAGGCCCTAAGAGCGAAATTTGAAAATGACAAAACTGGAAGCTGTGTACTTACTAACTTACCAGAAATTGACCTGAGCAATCGATAATTCTGCGCGTACTCATAAGCCAATAATATAATACTTACTAATTGAAATATCACTGTGGATACTGATGTTATAGAATATAGGCTAATAATATTTTGCCCTAACTTGCTATAACTTAGCAGATTATGGCAAAATATTTAAAACTATAATATTTTTACATCAGTTTGAATCTGTTTATTTGCAAGGGCGGTTAATGAACGAGTTTTTGTTGGAATGGAAGATGTTAGGTGATGCTAGGAAAGTTTGCATAATAATCATCATAAAGATTTATTTAGTAAAGGGGTATGAAGATTTTGGCCGACCTGTCTGTCCGCTATTGTGTTTTTTTGTTTTTGCGAGTTCATGAATATTTTTTTTCAAAAATGGATCGCTAACATCAATACAAACAAAAAAATATTTTGGACAAAACCACGTTAAGTGTCACATTTTGAAGATATGAGCTGCCGTAGTTTTACCAATTTAAGATATTGCAACTTTGGCAGCTCAAATCTTCGAAATGTGACACTTTACGCGGTTTTGTCTGAGATTATTTTTTGTTTGTTGTGTTGTTGGATGATGTAAGCTATCCAAATTTGTAAAAAATATTCGTGAACGCGGATAAACACAATGGCGGACAGTAGGTCGGCCAGGCGCCATATAAAAATCTTCGTACCCCTTTACTTAAGGCGAAGAGTATCATCATGTTTAACAATGATATCATAACTATGATTGTAATGGTGTACCTACATTGACGGTTCGTCTCCGTTTCCTCCGTTTTATTGATTTATCTCAAGAAAACACCGATTGTCAAGAAAAGTGCTACATTTTTTACTTTGGTATAGGCTAGAGTCCAAATTCGTAGACCGTCCATAACTATATTAAGTATGCCAACTAAGTACATAATTCGTTAAAATTATTTAGCGTTTTCCAACATGTGGGTCGCAAGTCGCGACGCCCTGTTTCTGTAGGGTTGTCGCGAAAAATGTTTTCATACCGCTGAAGGTTGAAAACCCCTGAAATAAAGCATCAGAGCCATATCCGCTATTGATTATTATTATTGTCTGAATTTTATTTTATTACAAGAGAAGTTATTTTATTAGGTTTTTTTGTTAGGAACACATAAACAATAAATACATACTTTACTTACAAATAATGAATACTTTTATAATACTGTTTATTTTATTCTGTTAATTGAAAATGCTTATACATATTATGCATTTTACTCATAATATACTTGCATAATATTTTAAGTTTTTAAGTGATGCGAGAACTTAAAATAACCCTGATGTATCCTTCTTCTTTTGTGATATGCGTCTTTATACTTTAAAGCAAGCTCTTCAATGCGAGCTACACAAATAGAGGGAACAAAAATTACTGAAGAATGAGAAACCGTCCGAGAAGATGAAACAGAATATGGATCAAGATAATTGAGATGTGCTCGTTTCTGTTATAGGAACGGACGGCGTCAAGAAAATGAGAAAGACAAAAACGATGCACTACAGCGCTACCCCCGAGCGCGGCGAACACAGAGTCAATCTCACAGCCATACTCCAACACTCCAACGCCAGTCCGTTCAGAGACAAGACCGTGCGCGGCTTCTCCTGCCTCTACTGCGCCAAATACTTCCAGAACATCGACGACCTGCGCGCGCACACCGCTCAGCCCTCGGAGAAATCCAAAATCAACTCGATGCTCGACTTCAAGCTCAGCTACAACCCCATCAAAGTGGACATCACCGACCTCCGGTGCATCGTCTGCGACACCGCCATGAAGGACCTGGCGGACCTCAAGGACCATCTCGTGAAGGAGCACAACAAGACCATACACCAGAACATCAAGGACATAATCCTCCCGTTTCGCCTGGAGGACGGCCGCAACTTCACCTGCGTCATATGCTCGGTGGTCCACATGTCCTTCAAGAGCCTCTACCATCACATGAGCAGCCACTACCGAAACTACTGCTGCAGCAAGTGCGGCGAGGGGTACATAACTATCGCGGCACTCAGGAAACACGACAAGACCCACTACCAGGGAGAATTCCCGTGCGACTACTGCGACAAAACCTACTCGTCCCTGACCAAGAAGCGTCACCACGAGAAAGGCGTCCACACCGCCGGCTGGATGAGGAACAAGTGCCCGCACTGTCCGGCCATTTTCGTCAACTACTACGACAAGTCCGATCACCTCGTCCGGGAACACAACATGATCCCGGTCGTGTATCCGTGCAACGCGTGCGACAAGAAGTATAAACGGAAACACGAGCTCAACAGACACATCAAGCACCATCATCTCCAGCAGAGGAACCACGTTTGCGACAAATGCACAGCCAAGTTCTTCACCAAGCGTAGTCTTCGCGATCACTATTTGAAGCACTCGGGCTTGGAGGCCTCGTGCTGCGACGTTTGCGGCAAGGCCTTTTCGCGACCGAGGGGTCTGACGAATCATATGAAGATTCATCAGAGCGATCCTATTTACCAGTGTGATATGTGTAAACGGACGTTTATGCAGAAGCGTAGTCTTCAGTGCCATATTAAACTGCATCAGGGTGATCTAGAAATATTTAAGGAGTTCGATGATGTCAAGCACTTAATTGACGATAGGGAGATGACATTAAAAGAAGTCGCGGAGGAGAATAGAAGGAAAGCGGAAGCGATGAAAAATTATCTTTGAGTGTAGCCTAAAGTTATGTGTTACGTTGATCTTGGTATCTGTGATTTGAATTAGATAAAAATATGTAATGCACGATTGAAATCTTAGTACAAACATTTTTTGTTGGCATTACTTTTCTGTCGAAAGCTGGCACAATGGTATACAATATTCATTCTAGGAATTTCTTTTGATTTCGGACGCATGCTATAAATTTAAAATAAGCTAAATAAAACTTAGAGAGAGAGAAAGAAATCTTTAAAATTATGTGATATTATGCTATGCATATATGAAAATTAGGGTACTTTAAGTTCGCGGTGGACGGAGCGACGCGGAAGATATGCGCTGCGCAATGCTTATACAATAAATAAAACTATTGCGTCAGCAAAATTTTTTTTTGTTC
Organism: Aricia agestis; assembly: GCF_905147365.1. Lineage (NCBI taxonomy): Eukaryota > Metazoa > Arthropoda > Insecta > Lepidoptera > Lycaenidae > Aricia > Aricia agestis. The sequence continues at coordinate 19,980,675 of NC_056408.1, read as the reverse complement.
GAAAACGCAATGTTATAATTTATACTGTTATTTTATTAAGTAAGTACTTAAATAACTATGTTTTTATCAGCAAGTGATTGAATAAATTTAACAAAATCATTAAGTCTGCTGAGACGGTTTGGACTAGGCAGAACTGTCTGTCCATGTTACAGGCAAAAGAAACTTACCACCTTACAAGTTAGGACCACCGACGTCGCTTCGTCCGCCGCAAAAAGAACCAATAAGAATGTCTTGATATTTTAGGACGTCGTTATTTAAAACTGAACATAGTTATAACTTGATCACTTTTGATGTTGTAATTGGTAACTTTTATGAATCTTTATTTGTATCTTACAATTTATTTTAAGGTTTGAATAACTTTTTAATTCATATTAGTGTTTAATTTTGAACTGAAATAATAATATTTTGTACATAATTTGAATAAATATTATAACAATGATATCTTTTTACTGATATTTGCCTTATATTATATTTTTAATTCGCGTTAGTATCGCATGTATCCATAATTCCCCAAGCAGCCGATATATTATTATAGAGTTACCTATATAAATACGACTATTTTATTTGTGTACTACTTGTCACGAAGTCTTAAAGAGTCAATGATGCACTCTGTCCAGCTGGTATCATCGGAGTGTTGTTTAAAAAACTTAGAAGATTTTATGAAGACTTATGGCGAGTGAAACGTTATTTTTCTTTTATAGGCCTTACCGGAGCTGTAAGTGAATGGCACTGGGAGCCAAGTGGACTGAGTGAGACAGTGAACGATGTATTGGTAGAGAAGCATCTGCCGGAGATGCGAAAACAGTGTCACAACTTGATGACGCTCCTCAAATACTCTAACGCGACTCCCTTCAAAGATAGGAACGACGCCGGATACGTTTGCGCGTACTGCTTTAAAACATATCCCGACTGCGACGTGCTGAGAAGTCACACGCACGTGCAACACGAAAATGAAAAGCGAACATACAAAGCTGGCTCGGGAGTCAGTAGTTTCGTAGTATTCCTAGATATAGTCGATCTCAAATGTACTATCTGTGATAAAAGTATTGACAGTATTAGCGAGCTCGCCCGACACTTGGTCGAGGAGCACGACAAAAAGTACCACATGGGTGTCACCGACTACTTCCAACCGTTCAAGCTGACGAACGATCCACAGATGAACTGCTGCCTGTGCGGGGAGATATTCCACAATATGAAGCTTCTGATGCAGCACATGAACTTGCACTACCGAAACTTTATCTGTACGATATGCGGCGCTGGATTCGTGAACAGCTTCAGACTGAAGAGGCACGAGATGACCCACGGAAAGAAAAAATCCAGCTACCCGTGCAAACAGTGCGGCCTCGTGTTCGAAGCGGAGTCCAAGAAGAAGGCGCACGTGAACACCGAACATAAAGGGATCGCCGGCGATAGTGTCTGTCAGATTTGCAAAGCGAGATTCAAGAATTACTACCAGAAGACCAGGCACATGACCCAAGTTCACAATTTGGAAGGCATCAAATGTGACTATTGCGATAAGAAGTTTAATCTGAAGTCGAATTTAATACTCCACATGCGAAGCGTTCATTTGAAGGAGAGGCCGTACCAGTGTTCGGTTTGTAGCATGGGATTCTTCGTGAAGCGACACATGTTGGGACATTATATGGCTACCCATACCAACGAAAGAAAATTCAAATGTGAAGTGTGCGGTAAAGCGTACGCGACGCAGAACAGCAGACGGAAACATATGAAGAAGAATCATGGGATCACTAAAAGCACCTTGATGGTCCAGAACTTAGAAAAATGAAGTTTTCTCTTGTAGTAAATCAATAAATTATTGAGAAATTACAAAGTTTATTAATTGGTCATCTTACTTTATATTCGAACGAATCATTATACCTAAAAAAATTAAAATGGTATTCTTATTTCGCCACATTGTATAACAATTCTATTGCAATTTTACAAAATACGTTAACTGACATTTCGCAAAAATATTTCAAGCTTTTACGTTATTTTTAATTTGTATGGTTTCTATTGAAGAACATATCTATGACTTCCCTCACCAGCATATAATTTCCATCCTGAACATGCGCCAATGACACAGAAACCATGTTTATTTTAAATATCTCTTTATAGGTACGAAGAAAAATAAATTGCGTCAACCGATCAAAAGTGAAAATGTCGTATTTATAATAAAGAAGGAGAGAGATGCACTCAAGGAGAGTAGAATAAAACTGAAGACGCTTCGGCCGAGCGGGGAGCTCCACAAGCATTACAACAACATCAAACAGTTACTCACTTGCACGAACGCGACCCCCATACGGCAGTGTGGAGATTTTGGCTACGCGTGCTGCTACTGCGAGAGCCAGTTCCACCAGCCAGCTGACCTGAAAAAACACACACTAGACAGCCACGACGACCCTATCGAAAACGCATCGTTTACCAAGAGACCGGATCTCTGCGGTTTGCTCATAAAGCTCGACATAACGGCACTTCAGTGCAAACTTTGTGATGCGGATCTCGATAACTTAGAAGATTTATTTTCACATCTTAAAATTGTGCACGATCGCCCGATACATACGGACGTAAAAAATCAAATAGTCCCTTTCAAATTTGAAGGTGAAAAGCTAAAGTGCTTTATTTGCCACAACGAATTTAATAGATTTAAAATTTTACTGTCTCACATGTCCGTCCATTATAGGAATTTCGTGTGCGGGATGTGCGACGCCGGCTACGTTAATAGGAGACAGTTCAAGACTCACATTAAAAATCACGATACTGGCTCATACAAATGTGACGAATGCGATAAAGTTTTCGATACGCTGACCAAGAAAAAATCGCACGCCAAACTCGTCCACGACAAAAAGAATAAGGTGTACAAGTGCAGCTACTGCCACGAAATGCTATGCAACTATCGCCAGAAGGTGACCCACATGAAGCGAGTACACGGCATCTACACCAAGTTTAAATGCAACGCCTGCGACCAAATATTTTGGAGCCAGCATTCGCTGAGTATACACACGCAGCGAGATCATCTGATGGAGAGGCGTCACAAGTGTACAGAGTGTGATAGTACATTTTTTGCCTCGACGGACTTAAAGGAGCATATGGTTAAGCACACGGGTGAACGTACATACCAATGTGCCGTCTGTTTGAAAAGCTACGGCAGGAAGTGGACCCTTCGCGAGCATATGCGAATACACGCAAACGATAGACGCTTCAAGTGCGAGCACTGTGGACAGGCATTTGTGCAGAAGTGCAGTTGGCGGGGACATATGAGGTCGCAGCACGGAGAGGATGTTTAATCGTGTTAATTGTTTTTGTTTTTAGAGTTTTCTGGGCATAATGTGTATGTAAATATGAAATGTACATTATATTATATTTAAAAGTATGGTTTTTTTATTAATATTTTGAAATGACAGGACAGGATCGAAGGGATGCTTGCTACGGAATTCGACATCAGTAGCCATAACCCCGAAACTGGTATCAAACTGAAACCAAACTGATACGATTTTGACTGACGAGCCTGTTTGATTTCAACAGTTTTTGACACTTTAGAGTTAAGACATCTAAAATAGCGTTCGATCGTGCTGCGGATCGATTTGGAAGTAATCAAAATCGTATCAGTTTGATTTCGGTTTGTTATCAGTTTTGAGTATAAGGCTGCAGTTTTAGCTTATTTCGTTTTACACCAGTGACAAAAGAAAAATATATTTAAGGAAGTAAATATTTTAATTTTTATTACTGTTCAATTTTATTAACTCATAGCGAAAAATGATAATTTAAGGATGTATACAGGGTGCAATTTAACCTTCCTGCCAAATTTGGAAATATTGATCCTTGTTATAAATAAAAATACATGTATTTCTTCTTTTATAATCACTGAGTACTAAAATTTTGAGAAATAGCCTCCGAAAGTTATCCTACCAAACACCACAAAATATGGACACATGCGCGGCCCGGCCCCGCCCCGCCCTTCCGTTGACATTCTTGCAGTGACGGATTAAGACTACTTGATGCCCTAAGCAATCCATGCCTGTGGGCCCCCCTATCCGTATCTCAACTAGAATCGGTCTTTGAACCTTTACTCTTCTGGTGCCCCCTAAGACGTGATGCCCTAGGCAATTGCTTAATTTGATTAAGGGCTAATCCGTCACTGCATTCTTGTTATTATCATAAGTTGCGAATTTTCCCTTCATACTTTGACGAACTTAGGACCGTCAAATGTAAAGGACGTAGACAGGTATGTTTAGAATAAAATTAATTGATACACATCAAAAGAATCGAAAATTACAACTTTTTAATTACGAAAAATAAGCACTTTAGAAATTAATACATCTAAACCACATCCTTTGCATTTAGGCGTATTTAAAAAATTCAATTAACTTATGTACACAGTACAGTTCTAATCTTACATCTTATACATATAAATAAAATTGGAGTGTCTATTTGTAATATTGAAAGAATAATTTTTTACTAGATGCATATGAATGTATATAGGGTACATATACCAAAACAACCTTTTTTACAATTTTTGTCTGTATGTCTGTCTGTTTGTTCCGGCTAATCTCTGAAATGGCTGGAGCGATTTTGACGGGACTTTTTTTGGTAGATAGCCGATGTAGTAAGGAAGAACTTAGGCTACTTTTTAACCGACTTCCGAAAAGGAGGAGGATATATTTTACTTTTTTGTATTTGTTCTCGGACATCTACGCCATTTGTAAACCGATTTTCGAAATTTAACTAAAGTTCACGCAGACGAAGTCGCGGGCAGGAGCTAGTTAAAAAATAAAAATCAAAACAACCCACATCTAAATCTTGTTTACTTCCATCTTGTCTACACTTAGCATAGTTCAAACGAGTTCAAACTGCAATCCGTTTTGCTCTAAGCAAAGTCTAGCGCGTTTTGCACATTGTCTTTAAGACTTTAAAAGTTTGTTAAGCACAACTTTGTCACTTTTAACCTCGTCAGAGGCATGCCTTCGAGGCTGGCTAGGCGTGTGCAGGTGTTGCGAAGTGCGAACTGTCCATAATCCGAGTCTTTGATTGTCTCGCGATATATAATCAGCTGTTACGAAGACGAGGAACGCTTTCTTGCTCGTACACTCTCTGGGTTCCGCGTAAACTTTCGCCACTTAAAATGTAGCACCTCCACATTTCATAACTCTCGATCGTGGTTAGGGTACATTGTAACAGACACTAATTAAAGCGCGGGGGCCGGGGGCGCCGTGACAAACGAAATAATTACGTGTTAGCTATACAACTACGCGCGTGGTACCTACTAAACGGTCGCCGGCGACCGGCGGGCGGCGGACCTCCCGCCCTCCACCCCGCGCGTCACCCCCGCTTTACCCCTACGCATAACCGGTCTCGACTGAATATCTGTGCGGCGCGATATACTAGCTCGGTCGCAATATCGCAATTATTATTAACTTATGAAGTGACTATTGTGCATCGATTTTTTTTGGGATAAAATATGTTATTGTAAAAAAATTAACACCCTATGTTTTTTGGTTTAATGGACTCACCTAATGATACCTAAGCCCCAAAAAAAATTTGTCAGGTAGGTTTAATTGCACCCTGTATAACATTTATATATTCATAGATTCTGACCTAAATTCGAAATATATAGTAGAATAAAACCTCCTGCATCGATTGACACCAAAAATTAATACTTTCCCGACAAGTTATGTGAAATAATTCATTTTAAAATTATGGGCTGGGTTCCCTAGAACAATTTTTCTTGATTACTATCAAGCTAATTTTTTGTGAGTAGCTTAATTTTGATAAGACGAACAACAATTTTATTGCGAATTTGCGAACAATCTCGAAAGTGTAGCTATCAGAGATAGTTAAAGGATTTCATATACTTTGATGTAATGGTCCTAAAATATAGATTGTTCTATTTGTAGCACAATGTTACTCTTAAATTATAGAACTATTAACCTACCAATATACAAAAAATCTGCTGGTTAGTAAAAAAATATAAATAAAATTTTTGTTCGTTTTATCAAAATAAAGCTACTCACAAAAAATTTGCTTGATAGTTATAAAAAAAATGTTCTAGGGAACCCGGACTATTACCATTTAACAAACGTAATTTTTACCGGAAGTGTTACATTTTTTGAGATGTATTCTCAATTTTACGAATTGAAAACTTGTATCAAAGTAACACGGCTAAGAAACTGCTTATCAATTTCTTTGTACGATTTGCGATTTTTAGGCCCAAAAAAGTGGGTTCATCGGTTCTGCGGAAATATTTCAAATTGAAATTGATGAAAACTATCCTTCGAAGGGTAATGGCGATACAACTGTTAGATTGTGTTTGTACTATAGTAGCGGTAGTCAAATTACAACTTAATTTTTTTTTCAATATTAATTAAACATCGACTAATTCCTTAAAAGTCTATTATAAAAAAAAAAACATTATAATAATAAGTGTCTGAGAGTCCAGTATTTTACATATTTAGTACTTTCATAATTTAATAAGATGTACTACGGAAATTGACCTTATATATGTCGCAGGGAAAATAAGATATCAGGGATATCCCGAAATCCCTAGGGATATCACGAAATCGCGGTAGATACCGAATATTCTTGTTTCTTACGTCTTCTTACTAAACAAATCTAGTGATATGTCATTTCACTAAACTAAATCTAGTGAAATATCAGAAAAGCGGATACCGCCGAATAAAAATCGAGCTACGCATTTCTCTCGCTCGCTCTAATACCCTATCACTATCTTATGGGGGCGACTAACCCTAAATTGACGATTTTATAATTCATTTTTATACTTGAAAATAAGCCCCGAATTGTTTCATTTTGTAGACATAGATACTACATTATATTTCCGAGAATCAGACCTAGCAAAAACACGATATCTTAAAATTTTCTCGATCACAAAGATGCATCTAATTTTCACGAATTTTTCATATATTGCCATAACCGTGCATTAAACTAAGTTAATATTTTAACACATTGTATAAAATTCTATCATTGAGGAACTGGCCTAGCGGATTTTTTAAATGTTACATAATATTTATCGAGTTATTAGGAAAAAAATAATTTTCTTTTTATTTAAATGAATCAGCGTCGTCCTTTTCCGGCGTACCGTGCCACGTTACCGCACCGTTCCGCGTTGACGACGTCGTAACTTGGACATGTTGGCAGGCCCTTACACATAAAGCTAAATACATATGAGAAAGTATAAGAAATGTCGGGCTTTATCTACGTTTACTGTTTATAGGTACTGTTTGGACTAAATCGGAAGAAGGCAGCAGCAAAGATAAAATAAAAGAAGAGGGTAAATCTATAAAATCTATTAAAAAAGAGAAGGGGGATTATTTTGATGGAATGAAAGAACTGAAGAAACATTACCATAACATACGCGTAGTACTTGAAAGCACAAATGCTACGCCGATAAGATCCTATTCTGGTATAGGATATAATTGTTGCTTTTGTGACACGCAGGCTTGTGATCCGGCCGATTTGAAACGTCATAATTTAGAAAATCACGATGATATTGTGCACGCAAGTTTTATGAAAAAAATTGGTTTGAAATCGTTTCATGTTAAACTGGACATAACGGGCTTGCAATGTAAACAGTGTGGCAAAACGGCTGACGACTTAGAGGACATCATGAGACATCTTATAGAAGTACACGATAAAAAGATTTGCACTGATATACCGAATCGTATGATCCCTTTCAAATTCGACGCAAAAGAGCTAAGATGCTACAAATGCTACAATACCTTCTCCAATTTCAAAACTTTAATGCTGCACATGGGACAACATATACGAAATCATGAGTGCGAAATTTGTAATGCAGGTTTCATATACCCCAACCAACTTAATTCTCACTCTTTGAATCATAAATTAGGTACATTCGAATGTAGCGAATGTAAAAAAGTGTTTGACACATTAGTAAAATTGAAATCGCACGTGAGAGCTATACACTCTAAAGTTCATCTCAACAAGTGCGGGTGTTGTGGTGAACTGTTCAAGGAGTATCTTCAGAAAATTAAGCATATGATGGAAGTTCATGGGTTCGTCAACACCAACTACAAGTGTGCCGCCTGCGATCGAGAGTTCTGGAATCCCAAAGCGTTAAGAATACACAGACAGAGGGATCACTTGATGGAAAGGAGACACGCTTGTAACGAGTGCGATAAGAGGTTCTATTCCGCGTCAACGTTAAAAATGCACATGCTGACCCACACGGGTATTAAGGAACACCAATGTGGGGTGTGTTTGAAATACTACGGCAAGAAAACAACGTTGCGACAGCACCTGCGAATACACGCCAACGATAGGAGGTACAAATGCGAGCACTGCGGACAGAGCTTCGTGCAGAAATGTAGCTGGCGGGGCCACATGAGAAGCAGACACGGCGAAGACGTTTAGCAAACCTGCCTTTTCTTAAAAATAATGAACAGCAAAGACTACTAAATTTTATTGTTAGTATTTTTTTTATGTCAGTAGGTTTTTTTACCATCAAAGTTTGGTGGCTGGATTTTCTATTTATTTTAATTTATGAGCACATTAACAACCTGAATCGGCCAGTTGTGAGTTGACCCTCGTATTATATTAAAAAAAATTATAATATAATATAATCTGTATTGTTTGGTTTTTCAACAAAACCATCTACTATCTAAACTACTAATATTTTATTATATACTATTATCTCAACCATATCAGCTACCATCGAAGCGGCCTACCTCAGTGACAGAAGGAAGATATTACAGATGATGTTAGATTTAGTCTCAATTTTCTCTTCCTCTTTCACGAAATATCATTAATTAACGAATTATTAATAAATCAATAACATAATATTTCTTTCTTTATAGGTTCACGGGTTATCATCCTCAAACTTGAAAATTCAAGTAAAAAGGAAATTGAGAACAAATCTATAAAAATTAAGAAGTTTATTAACTTTAAGAAGTCGAGCACGTTAAGAAACGAAAGTGAATTAGATAAACATAGACACAATTTAAAAGTGATACTGGAATCGTCGAACGCTACCCCTATCCGCTGTCAAGCTGGCTTATGTTACCGATGTTGTTTCTGTGAGGAACAGTATTACAGCCCTGCCGACCTTAAGATGCACAACCTAGAATCTCACGCCGGTTTCAATGAAAGCCATTTTTTAACACGCGTCAATGTCGCCCGATTCGTCGTGAAACTGGACATAGCGGGCTTAATTTGTAAACTCTGTTTAGAACCGATGGATTCTCTCGAAAGTTTGATCGGTCACCTTCAAAATATTCATAAAAAGATTATGTACAACGACATCCCTAAACAGATAATTCCGTTTAAATTGGATAGCGAAAACTTTACATGCTGCATTTGCTCGAGCCAATTCAGCCGATTCAAAATATTAGTGGAGCACATGCACGTGCACTTCAGGAACTACTGCTGCGACGTGTGTAACGCCGGCTACGTGACCCGCAGTCATCTTCAATTGCATAGCGAAACACATAAGCTAGGATCCTTCAGTTGCGGCCAATGCTCGAAAGTGTTCAAGACCGTAGCGAATAAAATCTCACACGAAAACTACGCACACGGTAGCGAGAAGCAGAGATTGATGAACGTGTGCCCCTTCTGCAAAGAGAGGTTCAACTGTGGCAGAAAACGCGACCGACACGTGCAACAGGAGCACGGCTTCCTTCACCAGACTTTGAAATGTCAGGCTTGCGAGAAGACTTTCACGAATCAGGCCGCTCTGACGACACACAGGCAGAGGGATCATCTGATGCTGAAAAGGTTTAAATGCACGCAGTGCGATAAAAACTTCTTCACCGGACACGAATTGAAAACGCACATGGTGAAGCATACGGGGGTGAAGGAGTTCGTCTGCGAAGTGTGTCTCAAAGCGTACGGACGCAGGAAGACCTTGATCGAACACCTGCGTATACACGCCGACGACAGGCGCTTCAAGTGCGAACATTGCGGGCAGGCTTTCGTGCAGAAGTGCAGCTGGCGTGGCCACATGCGCGCCAAGCATGGCGAAGATGTGTAGCTGTAAAATACGCATATTATTTATCGCTTATCGGGTATCTACTTAATTACTACGAAAACTAGCAGATCACTTTAACCAGCATTCCTTAAAATTATAAATTCATTTAAATAAGGTCCTTTTTGTTTTTATTTTATACACACTTTGCACCGATATCACTTTTTTAAAAAGCAATAACGATTTAAATTAAACAATACGATCGAAATCTTTATTAAAAGTGTTACTATAATAATAGCTAATATGTAGTTTAGATTGTTCTCCTTCTGACTAATAAGAATATTTACACAGTATTTAAGATTCACTGTCTATGTCACATGAATTTTCTAATATTACATACAAACGTAATTTATTAACTAGTTATGGGGTTAGAGTAATATTAGTTATATTGCAGCCTACAGTACTTTTTGATGCACTCGATGCGCTCTTTGTCGCCATTTCTTGGGTCGCTTCTGTTGCGCCGACCATTCGGTAGCCAATCCGAAAACGTTACGATTTACGCACCTTTCCGGGTGCAGGGGGTTAGAGTATACCTAGTGTTTCTTTTTTCACATTATTTTTAAAATTTTAATCTTTGTCGTAATCAAAGATATAATAACTATTGTACCTACTCTCGAAATTCAACAGTTTTTTTTAAACAATGCTTTTATCTATAAATTAGGGTTGAGAAGTCTACTGGACTCTTAAAGTTAAACCATTCGTGAGTAAATACTAAATAAAGAAAATAAACTTTTAATGGACACAAAGTATTTGCTCTTAAATTATTGTTATTAAGTGTGGGATAAACAAACTTATGTTTTTATTTAAATGTAGAAAATAGACGGACGCGTGTCCAAAAGCTTAAATACTTAATAGATATTTTTTATTTGTAGGTGCTGGGCGCACGATCAATATAGTGTTAAAGCCTCCAGCTAACAAAGGAGTTAACAGAGGAGCTATTGCAGGAGACCAATCACCACTTGCGAAACATCGTTATAACGTTCTCGAAATTTTGATGAATACTAATGCCACGCCGATCCGCGGTCACTCGGATCTCGGGTACCTCTGTAGCTACTGTCCCAGTAATTTCATGAACGCCGGATACCTAAAAACACATTCGCTCGAAAAACACAGCGAAGCGACCAAACTAGAATTCATCGAGCGTTTCGAACTCCGCAAATACAATATGAAAGTCGACGTCACGGGACTCGAATGTAAACTTTGCACCTGGAACGCGGAAAATTTAGACGCGATGATAGAACATCTGAACAACCTCCACGGTAGGAAATTACACACGGATATAAAGAATCGAATACTGCCGGTCACGTTCGAGGGCGAAAAGCTGAGTTGCTTCGTGTGCGGCAACATTTATCTCAAGTTAAAGTCGTACATGCAGCACATGCACACGCACTACAGAAATTATATTTGCGAAGTGTGCAACGCGGGCTACATGAACATCACCGACCTCAAACGACACGCGGCCGCCGCCCACGTCACCGGTGCGGTCAAGTGCGGCCTGTGCGACAAGGAGTTTAAGACGCTCAACAAGAGGAAGTACCACGAGAAACTCGTCCACAACAGGTTCTGCCACAAATGTGGGTACTGCCAGGAGATGTTCAACTGCTACAGAAAGAAGGAGAAGCATCTCTACGAGGCCCACGGCGTGTCGCCCCCGATGATCAAATGCCAGGTCTGCGACCAGAGCTTCGTAGGCCAAAGGAGATTAACGACGCACGTGAAGAAGGTGCACCTGATGGACAAACCGCACAAGTGTACGGAGTGCGAGAAGACGTTTTTCACGAAGGCGGAGCTGCAGAACCACCACGTGAAACACACGGGGTTGCGACAGTTTCTATGCGACTACTGTCTCAAGACGTTCCCTCGGAAGAAGTCGTTGCGGGAGCATGTTAAAATCCACAAGGACGACAGGCGCTTCAAATGTGAACATTGCGGCCTAGCGTTCATACAGAAGTGTAGTTGGCGGTCGCATATGCGATCCAAACATGACGAAGAAGTTTAAATTTATTATTATTTACATTGTGGGGACAGATTACTCGCTAATCGCTATACTCTTACTGTAAAGCAGACTCCGCGTGTCAAATAAATTTCTTTCGGCCGGTTACTGAAGATTTTTGGCTCGAGTTTAACTATTTACTAGTGGTTTTGATTGGCTAACGCTTAAAACGCTAAAGCATTATTAAACGTTAGACGAAATAAAAACGCTCCTAAATTATACATCAACAAGTGTCAAAAACGTCAGTGTGCGTAATGCGTGCGTTAAAACGCGCACGCTTCTCGCAACATTTTTGGTATTTGGCATTTTGGCATTTATGGTATTAATCTGTATTATACAGGGCGACTGGAAATTAGTGGCGGAGCCGTTAAGGGGAGGTAGTCTAGGGTTATTCTGACAGATATCACTATGAGACCTACTGTGCTTACTTAACCCTTTCCAAAATATTCCTACTTAAGGAGTGTAACCAAAAAATCGTACTAAAAATTTTCAAATAGTAATAAATCCTAAAAAAAATGATTTTTGCCTACTTTTTTTTTTGTTTTGCAACAAAGATATTCCAAATAAGTAATTTTAATTGTTAGAACTTCGTAATTTTCATTATTTTTTGCAAAAATTGCTAAACAAAAACGGAAAATGTAAAAAACAAATCTTTGATGGCTGAAAAAACATCAATTTACTTAAAAAAGTCACCCATTATTATTACGTACAAAATAATTAAAAAACTTCTACGTTTCGTTTCCTTTCAAATGAGATATTAAAATCCAAAATCAGTTGAGAAACCATCAAGATAAGACTGTTGTAACGCTTCAACTCCTAAGCGGCCACATGTGGCCCCGAGAACAATACATTTCCAAGAATCCGCGAAACCCTAAAAAATTTGATTTTGGTCTACTTTTTTTTTTGTTTTGCAACAAAGATATTCTAAATAAGTAATATTAATTGTTAAAACTTCGTAACTTTCATTATTTTATGCAAAAACTGCTAAATAAAAACGGAAAATGTAAAAAACAAATCTTTGATGGCTGAATAAACATCAATTTACTTTAAAATGTCACCCATTATTATTACGTATAAAATAATTAAGAAACTTCTGTTTCGTTCCCATTCAAATGAGATATTAAAATCCAAAATCGGCTAAGAAACCATCAAGATGAGAAAATCCTGTTTAAACCTTTCGACGCCCTCGCGGAAGCCGGCTGCCGCGTAACAATTGAATATCTAATATTGTGTCTGGGATTCCTGCGATCGAAGTATTATAAAAAATAAAAATTAAATAAAAAAACCAAACTACTAAAGAAAAAGTTTATTGAAAAAAAACTGTTTATAATTCATTTTCAAAGTGCCCACCATTATTCCTAATACAAGCTCGTGCTCTTCTTACGACACCCGTTTTCACAACCCTTGAGTCTGTAAGTTCACTTTGAATTTCCTGCGCTGCGTTTATAATTCGGTTGCGCAAGTCTTCAATGTTTGGTACAGGGACGTCTGTGGCATAAACTAAAGATTTCATTCGACCCCAAACGAAGAAGTCCATGGGTGTGATGTCGGGGCTACGTGCCGGCCATGGTATTGGACCACCTCTACCTATCCATCGGTCGGGGAAATGTTGGTCTAGCCAACTTCTCACATCTAGCCTGAAATGCGCAGGACAGCCATCATGCATGAATATCATGTTTTGCCTCGTTTCTAACGGCATGTCTTCCATTAATTCATGAAAAACATTCCTCAGAAAACTTTCATATTCAACCCCATTGAGGTTTTGCGGTAGGAAATGTGGTCCAATCAAGCGGTTATTAATTATTCCCATCCACACATTCAGATTAAACCTTCTCTGTGAACCTTTTTGCCTTTTTAGGTGTGGATTACCCATTGCACGTACGCTCCAATAATGAGCGTTGTGATAATTTGTAATACCGTCCTTATCAAACTTGGACTCGTCAGTCCATAAAATTCTTTTAAGATAATTTCTATCTTCAACGTCCGCATTTAGTAAGAATCTGCAAAACTGCATCCTTCTGAAAGGATCTCCTTCTTCTATGGCCTGAACAGGTGTGTAATGGTAAGGATGGAGGTCATTTTCGTGTAGAGTGTACCACACCTTCCATTGAGAGCGTCCCATACGACGAGCTATCATTCTTGTAGACAGCGTAGGGTCTATTTGGAAATGATTTAAAATTTCCTCTTCGTCGTCCCCGACTTCCAGTCGAGGTCTACCTGCGTCACCTGAAAACGTAAAGGTTCTTTAATTAAGTGCAACTTGTGACAACTTGTGACATCAGTCGTCACCCTTTAAAGTAAGTGCGAGAGAGGAAGTGATATCCGTTATCTTACTTGTATGATTTATGGCACCCATTTCTGTGTCTTTGCACTGACTAATTGTATGTACAGTAACATTAATTATTGTTTTGCAATCTCACAATTTAAAGGGCGACTTAATAAGAGTGATAGAGAAGGTTTATTTTTTATAGCTGGACAGATTATCGAAAGCACTAGAACAAAAAAATTCTACATTTTGTACGGAGAAATCTCTGGTTTGAACATGCTTTAATAATAATTTTCTCTTACCTTGGTATCTTACGACGGTTCCGCGCTCTCGCATCCGTCGGAATGTTCGGGAGAATACGCGGGCATCAGGCAGTCGACGATTAGGGAATATTTCGCCATATTCACGACGAGCTTGTTCAGCGTTTCCTCTAGCAGCTCCGTAATAAAATAGAATATCTGCGTATTCTTCGTTACTAAACGATGTTCTTTCTGCCATTATTGGTCCGATAAACAACAAAGTCAAATCCTAAGGAGTCACAGAAACCAGGGCGCAGTCCAAGTTGTCGGGAAGAAAATCAATTAATACAAAAGTCCAGGAAATCTGAGAGAAAGTAAGCACATCCGAACACAGTTAACTGTTAGAGCGGACTGAGACAGAGGGAGGCCGGAGGGGCATGCTCGACTCCTGACCGTCGACCGAGTCCTTTGTTCTCGGAACACTTCGGGCGGGTTCTACGGTTTTTTTTTTATTGACCATATCTTCATTGTTCTTTAACCGATTTTGGAATTTAATATCTCCTTTGAAAGGGAACAAAACGTAGAAGTTTTTTTAATAATTTTGTACTTTGTACACAATAATAAAGAGTGACTGATGTTTTTTAGGCCATCAAAGATTTGTTTTTTACATTTTCCGTTTTTGTTTAGCATTTTTTGCATAAAATAATGAAAGTTACGAAGTTTTAATAATTAATATTACTTATTTAGAATATCTTTGTTGCAAAACAAAAAAAAAGTAAGCAAAAATCACATTTTTTAGGATTTCGTGGGTTCTTGGAAATGTATTGTTCTCGGGGCCACATGTGGCCGCTTAGGAGTTGAAGCGTTACAACAGTCTTATCTTGATGGTTTCTCAACTGATTTTGGATTTTAATATCTCATTTGAAAGGAAACGAAACGTAGAAGTTTTTTAATTATTTTGTACGTAATAATAATGGGTGACTTTTTTAAGTAAATTGATGTTTTTTCAGCCATCAAAGATTTGTTTTTTACATTTTCCGTTTTTGTTTAGCAATTTTTGCAAAAAATAATGAAAATTACGAAGTTCTAACAATTAAAATTACTTATTTGGAATATCTTTGTTGCAAAACAAAAAAAAAAGTAGGCAAAAATCATTTTTTTTAGGATTTATTACTATTTGAAAATTTTTAGTACGATTTTTTGGTTACACTCCTTAAGTAGGAATATTTTGGAAAGGGTTAAGTAAGCACAGTAGGTCTCATAGTGATATCTGTCAGAATAACCCTAGACTACCTCCCCTTAACGGCTCCGCCACTAATTTCCAGTCGCCCTGTATAGTACTTGAGAAAATCTAATTAAACTAATCCTCTGTTTGGGTACCTCCTGTCAATGTACCAGCGACGTGGAGTTTTTATAACTCCATACCTATCAGCATCACTTCATAATTTGCTACTTATAGACTAGAACTTACCTTTGAATACGGACCAGCCTTTTATTAAATAAGGGGGTTAAAGTTGTGTATGGTTTATAAGTTATAAATAATTATAACGAGATTTGGGAGGGGGTCACGATTCTCAAAAATAGTAAAACACGCAATGCAGATATCGACAATCTAAATAAAAGACTTACATAGATATATATTCGATTCGATTTGATAGTTTTAATATATTGTGTAGACTGTAGAATATACAAATAGTACATAGTTATAAAAATCTATAAACTTCTCTAATAAGTTTGTTATAATATTTTAGTAATTTATTGGTTATGCCAGTTTAAAATATTAGGTCCATTCGCACAGATTTGAGCTTAAATAGTATGTTAGCGGTTCAATTGACGTGGCAAGCGACCGCGACCGACAAAAACTTAAATAAAATGCCACTTATGGCATACGCTATAGGTTTCATCTTACTCTACGCATGCAGGAGCGGCCTGCGTCGCTAGAGCAATGTCGGTAGAAAATGAAACCTTATAATAATTATAACCTATACACTATGCCTACAGTCATGAATAATGACCTGGTATTCGATTTTTTCTCGGTCGCGGTCGCTTGCGGCAATGATCGAAAAGTCACTTTTGAACAATCTTTGGGTATAGGTAGGTACTTAATTACTTATATTATTTCTTCCAGAGTAAATTTTAACACAGATCTGTGCGAGTGGGTTCATTGAAAATATAATATGTTCTTCCTTACTAATAAAAATATAGAGACATCAAGTTACACTATGTTTTGTACTTTCTCGATACATTAGAATGCTTGACAGCCGAGGAGATTAAGCCCGGCCGCACATTGTCCGAATTCTGATCACAAACAGTTGACTTTCGCCGGACTGCCACCCCGCACACTATCCGAAATATCCTTCCGGTGAGTTCGAGCTCACTCGGCTCAGTACAAAATGTAAGAGACAGCGACAGACAGGACGTTCAACTGTTTCTGATCAGTTTCGGAGAATGTGCGGCCGGGCTTAGTCTTGGTACAAAAAATTTTGTAAGCTTCTGTTTACACTGTGTAACTTTTTATTAGTAAGGAAAACATTTTTAATTAAAACTAATTTATGTACCTACGGTATGACTATTCCACTAATAATGATTAGAAGTCTTTTTTATTTGAATGAATAATGAACGACTATAGCCGAGCGCTATTAACAATATGGACGTGCTGTACTCTACGTATGTTACGGACGGACATACTGTAAATATGTTAATGAATGTAAACATTTCTGAAATATATGCTTTGAGCGTAGAATTTTGTTATAAGTTTTCAATTTTCAACCCCTTTTTTCGAATAATAATAACAGAAGGCCGATATACGTACACGTGTAAAAGGTTAAAAAAAGAAGTTTTACAACTCAAACGATCAGTGCTAATCCCTACACTTCCAAAGTTCTCTTTGGTGCGAATCACTCGAATTGAATAACCATTGTAAATAAAATTACTAATTAGGTATGTATTTATTATTTACTTACCATATATTTAAGGCTACATGGCTCATATACCTAACGTCACATATCGCAGCAAACTGGTTTAAATAGCCGTTCAATCAAACAGCTAGCCCTTTGACTGAACATCACCAAGGTATTTATTGCGATTGTCAATTTATTGTATTCACAGATTATTGTATTCTAATTCAAAATGAGTTAGAATACAATAATCTGCTTGTTATCATTACGCTTGTATAACAATAGCACTAAACTAATGGTTACCTTACTAAGCATCATCTAGCTGTAGTGTTGAACGTTGCAATCAACAAGTCGGCTAAACGACGTATAGCCGTGTGATTGAATGGCGTTGTTCAGTCAAATGGCTAGTTGTTTGATTGAATGACTTTTTTAACCAGTCGACTGCGACGTACACATACATAATATTATTAAATACCTACTTAAAACTACACTTTATTACGAGTTGTCGGCGTCTTGACCCGCGCTTTATTCCGGAGTTTTCCTCTGAACATCCGGTAGATCACACTTGTCGGGGTGAGGATTTTTCTACTTTAAGTGTCTAAAGTCTAAACACACCATGCCGAAGTTCCGCGGCGGAAGTTCGGCATGATTTCGTCAGCAATGTCAAACGCATACAATACAACACGACGGAATTTCGGCATGGTGTGTCAACGGTAATTTAAAATACATTGCAGGCGGAATCATGCCGAACTTCCGCCGCGGAACGTTGGCATGGTGTGTTTAGACACTAAAGGTCGATAGGAGATGCGCCGGTACTCTCACCGCAAAGACACTGAAGTACTCCTTGTGAGTTGTGACGAGACTGCAGATTCTCGCCCTCAAGTGGAGGCACAACGACCCTCAAGTCTTCTTACTGATGTAATGGCTCATCTTACTGATGTAGTCCACGACGTCCTCGACCTCCATCCCGATCAGCGCAGGCGGAATTTTTACGGGGACCTCACTCTGCGGCTCGGGTACATGGGGTGCGTGCGGAATAGTTACGGGAGGTGGGCTTCTTCTTCTTTCCCAGTTGGAAGCCCTCTGTATCTCACCCCTCTTGCGGCAAGACTTGGCTTTGCGGCTCCGCGTTGTCAACATTATAATTAAAGCGCGTATACCTCGCCTTAATACTTATTACATACGGTACTTACATTACGAGTAAGATACTCATCTACCCAATTATATCCAACGTGATAGGATTTTCTTCAACTAAGTTTTTTGGATTTTTATTATTTATTTAAGTATACTTCGAACTTCCTATATCATTAGCAAAATAATATAAACAAAAATAAAAAGTAACTTGAATGTCAGCATCCTCATACAATTTTGATTTTATTTGTAGGTGCCACCTGCAAAACTGCGAAAAAGAACGATAAAACTAAAACAGATAAGCTCTCGATGGAGCCTAGCGACAACCAAGCGAGCAGAGGTGAAGAATTAGAAAAGCATAGAAACAACATACGAGAGATCATCCTGTGTTCTAACGCGACTCCCATTCGGTGTCGAGGTGGTATCGGCTACGCTTGTTGCTTCTGTCTAAATCAGTATCCTAATCCCGCCGACTTAAAAAAACATACCATCGACTTCCACGACCGAGAATCTAAAGCGAAGTATATGAAACGGTGCGATATGTACAATTTCATAGTAAAACTGGACATAACCTCGCTAAAATGTTCCATATGTAGCGCGGGTTTCGAACTCCTGGAACCACTAGTCGAACATTTAAAATATCAGCACTACCGTAATGTAAGCACAGATATAAAAAGTCACATAGTACCGTTCAAGTTCACCGGCGAGACGCTGATGTGTTTCATATGCGGCAACGTTTACAATAAGTTTAAAGCGCTCCAGGAGCACATGAACACGCACTTCAGAAACTACGTGTGCGAGGTCTGCGACGCCGGATTCGTGAGCAAACGTCTGCTGAATAATCACACGACGGCGCACGTAATCGGCACGTTCGACTGCGGGAAGTGCCCCAAAGTTTTCGACACTATAAGGAAGAGAAAGTGGCACGAACGTATCGTCCACGGCAGCTCCGTCCCGCCGCACAAGTGTGGCTACTGCGGCGAAAGATTCACGGAGAGCTACCATAAAAATGAGCATCTAGCCAAAGTGCACGGGATCGTCGGCCCGGCGAAAATATGCAAAGCCTGCGACAAGACTTTCGCCTCTCAGCAGGCATTCGTCCTGCACACGAAGAGGTTTCACCTCATGCAGCGGCTACACGAATGTGCGACGTGCGAAATGAAATTTTTCTCGAAATGTGAATTGACCGACCACATGGTGAAGCACACGGGTACCAGGGAGTACAAATGTGAGATATGCTTCAAATCGTACGGGAGGTCGAAGACGCTGAAGGAGCACGTGAGGCGGATTCATTTCGAGGAGCGAGGATTGAAGTGTACCGAATGCGGCCAAATCTTCGCCAAAAGTCTTGCCTTAAAAAATCATTTGATGGTCAAACATAGTCTATAACCTGATTATTACGAAAAGTTAGTAATTATTTGTACCTACTTACATTATATATATTTTGTGAATATTGTATAGTCATGTGTTGGTGGTGCCTCCTTACAACGAACCATGCTGGCCCACTGAAGGCCATAGCCATTGTGTAGACACACGATACTGACATGACCATCGTCCGCCATCATACACCACTACCCCGTCTACGCAATGGCGATGGCTTGTAATTGGCCAGGATGGACCATTGTGAAGAGGTAACTTAACGTTTTTACACGTGTCTAAAATGTGTGTCAGTCGGCAGTTTAGTTTGATTTCGCGCGTACGGGAACAGCTTACTCACGTAGCTTCAGCGACCCTAGCATGGCATTCAAATAAAATGCCGCTTTATGACATAGACTATAGGATTTTATTTGAATTTTTAGGACTATAGTATATGCCTTAAAGTGGCATTATATTTGACTAGCTGTTGCCCGCGACTTCGTCCGCGTGGACTTTAGTTTATAGTTGTTCCCGTACATCGCTTGAATCGTTTACGCGCAAATCAGAAAAGTATATTGTGTGGGAACCGCACATTTTTCCGGGACAAAGACATTCCTTGTCCCAGATTCAAATTAGTATCTCTAATCTCCATGCCAAATTTCATCAAAATAGATTAAATAGTTTAGGCCAGGGCTTCACTAACTGTTCAACATTGTCCCAAGGGCGTCGCATGTCAACACAACCAAATCGAGTAAACGCCTCGCCCATTATGTCTCTCATACATCCCGGGCAGTCTATATCCCCGGTTTCAGAAGCTATGCTCAGAAAAGCAAGCGCATCCTTCACTTTAGCCAGCCTTGCTGGCTTATGCTTGTGTTTTGATTTGGTCATTATTTCCTAATAAAAATATAAATGTCCAAATAGTGTGTTATGATAACCTATGTTGGGTAGGCTAGTTCTAAAATTAGAAAGTATTCTTGGGGGCTGGGTTGAGAGGCGTCGTAAAGAAATGGCAAAGTCCCAAGGGCGTCACAGTACTAATCAGTTTGGGAAGCCCTGGTTTGAGTGATAATCATAAAAGTTTATTGTACGGGAACCGTACATTTTCCGGGACAAAATTAGTATTCCTTGTCCTTTCCCAAGACTCAAAGTATCTCCATACCAAATTCCATCAAAATAGATTGAATAGTTTACGCGCAAATCATAACAGTACTTATATTGTGCAGTAACCGTACATTTTTCCGGGACAAAATGTATCCTATGTTCTTTTTTGGGACTCAAAGTATTTTTATAATATCAAATTTCAACAAAATGGGTGCCATTTACGCGTGATGTCGTGACCTCGCAAAATATAACGGCCCGAACTTCCGCGCAGCTTCGCCCGCGTAAATATTTATTTCACAGACATATTAGTCTATTACAAAAAATAGCCTATGATCCTTCACGTAGTCTACTTCTTATCTGTGCCAAATGACAGAAACATTGCCCCAGTAGTTCGTGAGATAAGCCCATTCAAATAATTTCCCCCGTTTTTTCCACGCTTTCCTCTATTTCTTCGCTTCTATTAGTCTTATCGTGATAAAATATAGCCTTTGTCGATAAATGGGCTATCTAACACTTAAAGAATTTTTCAAATTGGACCAGTAGTTCCTGAGATTAGCGCGTTCAAATAAACCATCTCAAATAAATTCATTCCGTTTTTTCCACACTTTCCTCTATTTCTTCGCTCTTGTTAGTCTTAGCGTGATAAAATATAGCCTATAGCCTTCCTCGATAAATGGACTATCTAACACTGAAAGAATTTTTCAAATCGGACCAGTAGTTCCTGAGATTAGCGCGTTCAAACAAACAAACTAACTCTTCCGCTTTATAATATTAGTATAGATTTTTGTCGGTCGCTGCTAGCCGCGGTTTCTAAAGATCGGAACGGTACCTTCAGTTTATCTCCACAGTTTTTATATACTTTCGCAATTCTACTGAGGCCATGTGTGGTCGCTGGACCACCAAAAGCTTGTCAGTTGTCACAGGCTATGGCACATACATTTTTAACAAATTCTGCATTTTGATTGGGGTCTTAGTTAGACCCTATTCAGAAAGAGATATTTTTAAACTAATGGTCGAAGAGAGTAATAACTTATACCGCGTCTACGATCATAAGCCATGCAAATTGTATGTGCGCTGCAGACTCGATCACACGAAAAGTGTGCCGTCTGCGATCTCCCTTAGTTTAAAAATATCGATATTATGATGTAAAAAACTGACCGTATTCTTAGTTCGCTCTGTACAGTAAATTATGATACAGTTTATTTTATTTAGTACTAATATGCACAGAATAGACAATAGTACTTTAATAAGTAAAAAGTATCAATTTTAATAGCTTTTTACTTACCTGATGTACCTACTTAGGTATACCCTAAGGGAGCTCAATAGTCAATAGGTAAGATGCATATAAATATTCGTTCCGTTCTATATTTTATTGAAATTCTTATATTCATCTTAAATATACAGCGTGTAACAAAAATAAGTGATAATACTTTAGGGTGTGTACGTGTTCCTTATAGAGAGTTCACTGTGAAAGTAGCAGCTCTGAAAGACGAACTTTTTTTTTCACTTTTGTACGGGCAAGGGCCCGAGCGTCACGAGTTTCCCCATACAAAAGTGAAAAAAAATTTTGGTCTTTCAGCGCTGCTACTTTCACAGTGAACTCTCTACAAGGAACACGTACACACCCTAAAGTATTATCACTTATATTTGTTACACCCTGTATACTTAACATTACATTTCTTCTTAACCTGACTGCGCCAGAAAGAGGGCTACGTTTTTCAAAAGCATGTATTTATGTGTGTATGCATTCCCCTTATGGCGCAGTACGAATAAGAAACCATTTAGGTACTTACGTTAAAATTTTCTCTACCTTGTTGTTTGCTAATTTGTCCTACCTACATTAAAATCGCTCTTTATTGATAATAACTTTATAGAAACGCATTATTATAAAATATAATACTTACTTATGAAAGTTTATTTCATTTGAACGAACGAAAAATCGAACATCTGACTTTACTTTTATGCTCGGTTTCTTAATTTTTTGGACATGATTTTATTTATTCGACAGAGTTGTTGATTGGCTAACATTTTGATGTAAGCCAATCAAAAGCGCTGATGAATAAATAAACTTCAGTCACAAAAACTCTGCAACCAGACATAACTGCACTGATGTTATTCTGATACACCTAATGCTATCTACCGCTTAACACATCTTTAACCCAGACTCTATATTTAAAGATTAGGAAGAAAAGTTGTGTAAAATTTATACACCCGCTTGTTCAACTCCATACTGCCAATGGATAAACACTAAACCGCAAACTTGAAAAACTTTGTTAGCTAATATAATAATTAATTCGTCTGTCTTCTTTATAGGTATGCGAACAATAATCATTTCAAGGCACAAACCGGACCGTAGCGTGGACGTGAAAGTCGTAAGAAATGGTAACATAGACCGCCGCCAGGATGGGCCGAATGAGATTAAGAAAAATTTACAAAATTTGCAGACCGTTTTACTTAACTCGAATGCGAACCCGATACGAGGCAGAGACACCTTCGGCTACGGCTGCGCCTTCTGCTCCGACCAATACCAGGACGCGAAAAATTTAAAAAAACATTTTCTCAACGAACACAACAGCGATAAGTTAATAAAGTTAATGTCCGAGAAACTCGTCGAACATGTCGTCAAACTCGATATAACGTTTTTAAATTGTGCCCTTTGCGATAAGGATCTATCGTCGCTAGAAGATCTGATGATGCACCTCAAAAACGATCACCACAAAGAAATATTTACCGACGTGAGATCTTCGATAGTTCCTTTCAAGTTCGATTCCCCGGAGTTGAGGTGTGCGGTTTGTACGGTAGAGTACTCGAGCTTCAAACAATTGCAGGAGCACATGAGTTTACACTACGGTAATCATATCTGCACCGTTTGCGCTCGGGCGTTCATGACTCACAAGCTTCTTCAGGTGCATCTGAGAAGACATAAGACGGATGAAGTTCAGTGCAGTCAGTGCGACAAGACATTCTCAAATCCCGAAAAACTACGCGGCCACGAAAAACGAATTCACCTCGGGATGGGGAAAAGAAACAAGTGCTCCGTTTGTGACGAGCGTTTCCTAGATTATTGGAAGAAAGTGGATCACATGGTGAAGGTCCACGGCGCACCGCCGGTAGTATTAAAGTGTCAAGCGTGCGACCGGACGTTCGACAACCAGCGCGCTCTAACTAGTCACACAAAAAAGGATCATTTATTGGAAAGAAAACATAAATGTGCCGAGTGTGATATGAGGTTCTTCAGTAAAAGCAACTTGACGAGACACATGGCGAAGCACACGGGGACCAGACAGTACAGGTGCGATGTTTGCTTCAAAGCATACGGAAGGAAACATACTTTACGGGAGCATATGAGGATACACAATGACGATCGACGATTCGCCTGCTCTCACTGTGGTCAAGCTTTTGTTCAGAAATGTTCCTGGAGGAGTCATATGCGTTCGAAGCATGGAGAAGAAGTGTAGTTTGCGTCACTCGGATGTCGCTGCGTTACTGAAAATGTTGTCCGACCAGAAACAAGCCAACTAGGTGTGCCTAGTGATGCTGCTAGTGCTGGTTGGCTTTGGGCGCTAACTGTTTCCACAACTGTCGGATGCAACAGCCGCTGCCGCGCTGCTTTTGAACATGATAATACATAAATGTAAATCCATACCATTTTATTATACAGAGTCATTTAAAAAATTTGCAGTTTTTTACCATTACCTACTTATTAGTAATTTTAGCTTAGCTTTGCAAACTCCAACAGTTGGGGCCTTGTAGAACTGATAAAACGTTTATAAACTAAAACAAAGGAGTCCTAGAGTATTGTGCACGCCCGTGTTATTGCAAAAGTCCGGACTACAACACAACTTACAAGTTGTTTGGACTGCAGGTTAAACGGCCTGCGATCAGTCCGACCGGCAGAGCCATAGAGAAAAATAAACATACACCGGGGCAGAGCGATTAGGTAACACCTATCCAGTATGTTTATTTTTCTCTATGGTCAGAAAGGTCAGAAAGGCTGCCGCCCCTGCCTGTACCTCACTACGCCCAAGGGCCGATTTATATGCGTCCGCGCAAACGAGCGGTTTGGTCGCTGCACCGCGAGACCACAAGCAATTGTATGTCATTTAAAACTACAATTGCTTGTGATCTCGCGGTGGAGGGCAAAACCGCTCCTTGGGAGTGCTCCTCATAACTGCTCGGACTTACACTTGCTCCAACTTTTCACTGGTCTGGATTAGGTATACCGTCTACGTACGAGTAGTGTTAAGTTCACGGTACGCTTCACCTATACGCTTCACCACGAACAATAAAAATTTGGATTAAACGGTCGCTTAATTATTATATCGGCATGGTTTCGACCTAAAAATTTCAAGAAAACACTCACCAAGAACAGTAAAAAGTTGTAAGTAAAAGTCCGAGCAGTTCGAATCGTATATATTTTACGCAGCGCATCTATTCATGGTTTATTTGTCCGTCATGTCACTCTAGCAAGGCAGACAAATACAAGCAGACTTTATATCTAAGTTACTGTGTATGTTGTTATTGGTAAGAGGAATCACGTGAATACTGTCGCCAAAGTACATCTGGACCTTTACGAATTACAAAAATCAAATATTTTTTAACTTTTCAAAAGCATAATATAAAATAATAGGAAAATGGGGTGGTATTAAAAGAAAACTCATTTTAAATAATTTTTCATCAGTATTTTTACAGAGTTCTTAAAACTAATATTGATTACGCTTTCTTGTATGTATTGACGTTGTTCGCGATACCTACTTATATAGGTTTGATATATAATAGTGTATTTAAGTATACAGTAAGTATATTATTTTTAAATAGCTGCTATTATCATGAAAGCATTTTTGTTCTAGGTACCCAGCGGCAACCCAAAGACGTAGCAGAACCAAAGACGAAACAAATTGAATTAGTTAACACAATGAAGAATAACGTACGAATAGAACATAGAAGTAGAATAAAGGAGATTCAATTACATCAGACAAACATAAGAGAGATCTTACTCAACACTACCGCAACTCCTATCAGGTCTAGAGGAGGTATCGGATACACGTGCTGCTTTTGCTCTCAGCAGTATCCGAATCCAGCTGACTTGAAGAAACACACATGGGACGCACACGAACAAGATAAAATGAATTTTATGAAAGGCAAAGACATGCACAACTACTTTGTTAAACTGGACATCACCGACTTAGCGTGTAGAATCTGTAAATCTATCCTGGACTCGCTCGAAGAAATGATGAATCATTTAAAAGTAGCTCACGAAAAAGAAATATATTCGGATATAAATAACCACATTTTACCTTTCAAATTCAACGGCGAATCTCTCAGATGTTGTATATGCTTGAATATTTTCAATTCGTTTAAGGCACTGCAGGAGCACATGAACGTGCATTACGGTAATTATGTCTGCGAAGATTGCGGAGCCGGATTCGTGAACAAGAACATTCTTCTCCGGCATAGAGACGCGCACAAGACTGGAACTTTTAGCTGTGATAAATGCTTCAGGAACTTCGATACGGCGAGAAAGAAGCGACTGCACGATAGATCGTATCACGAGAAGGATAGGCTTCCTTATAAATGTGGTCACTGCGAAGAGAGGTTCAAAGGAGGAAGGCAGAAGCACGAGCACATGTTGAAGGTTCACGGCATCCGCGGACCGAAAGTGAACTGCCAGGTCTGCGACAAGAGTTTCGAAACCAAGCACGCCTGGCGGCTCCATACCACGAGAGTCCACTTACAGTTGAAACCCCATCTGTGCGACCTCTGTAATAAAGGATTTTACGCAAAAACAGAACTCGAAAGTCATATGGTGAAGCATACGGAAAGCAGAGACTTTACCTGTGACGTGTGTTTTAAAGCTTACGGCAGGTTGAAGACGCTGACGTGTCATAAGAAAAAAGCACACACACAACAAGTGTTACGCACTTAAATATACTTAACACATGTTTATTCAATTCAATTTATTTATTTCAGATTTTCGTCCATAGTGTTAGTTTCAACAATGAGTCCTTATTCTAGTGTTAGTAAAAATATAAAATAAATCGGAATTACATTACATATTAAATATATGTGAATCGAGCTATCGGAACATGGAGCTGCACCCATGTAACATCGAATAGGCATTTCATATTATACTTAGGTATTTAATAAAATGTGCTTATCTTTACGGGTTTCATCTTGCTTCCTTTTGATCGTGTGTTCTAGTAGTGAAACCCACTGATTAAGTTTTCGCTGACTGAAATGGTACCTTAGTTTCGGGCTATGTTTAGTGATAAACTAAGGGCGCATGCTTCAGCCAAACTCTTAATAATTATACTTATTTCAAACTTCAGAGTGTTTGACTCTTTGACACCATAATATTTTAAAGGGCAATCGATTATGCCGAGGGCAAGCGTGTTAGGAAGTGTCAAATGACCACCAAATTAAAATACCTAATCATGATTAGATATTATAATTAATTTGGCTTGTGACCATCAAGAAAGGTTGAAACTTTCTCAAGTAGGTATTTTATTAGCCGATTTAGCGATTATAATACTTAAATTTCGTTTAATATGTGTAATCTTCGAATATACCTATTACCTACAAACAGTTTATTTGTTAATTCTGAGCAGATTACAAATGTTCACTTATCATGAAATTTTAATTTTATAGGTGAAATCAAGTTACAAAGTCCGGCCGCAAAAAGAAGAACAATTACAGTGACAACTATTCGTACAAACCCACATATCGCATCGATAACTAGGCGATTCGAGACATTTAAGCATCTCGCTAATATAAGAATGATACTAGAGAACTCTAACGCCACTCCTATTAACTATCAGTCTGGATCTATCGGCTTCGCCTGCAGCTTTTGCTCCGAACGCTTCGCTGATCCATCCATCCAGTTTGAAGAACCACACTCTGACATAGAATACATATTAGTTGAATCTGACCACACACAATAACGAAATCAGCAAGTTCATGGAGGGACACTCAATATTTTTATTATAGTTCGACTCGATATTACTGGACTCAATTGCGGGCTCTGTCAACGAGAAATTAGAGAATTAACAGAATTTACAAAACATTTACAAGTTGAGCACAAGAAATATTTCATCACGTCGTACCGTTTAGATTTGACTCGGATTCGTTGTACTGCGGCCAAGAAGGCTTCAACCACTTCAAGAGATTGGCGGAGCACATGAGCGCACGAGTACCGTCATAAAACTGGAAATTTTAACTGCTCTTTATGCACGAAAGCGTTCAACTCGAACGCTAAAAAACCAAAATCACCATATGTTTCCATATAAATTTTGAGGAGTTCCCTCGATTACTCATGGATCCCATCATCAGATCACCACTTTTGTGAAAATGGGACCAAATTGGAGTGAAACCTAATATTATAACAAAATAAAATTTTTGAAAATCGGTTCACAAACGGCGGAGTAGTGGTCGAACATACAAAAATAAAAAAAAATAAATAAATATCCACAGCCGAATATATAACCTCCTCGTTTTTTGGAAGTCGGTTAAAAAAAGAGACCACGAGTGGGCCGTACTTTTAAATCGTAAAAAAAATGCGCGTATTGCGACGAAAGCTTTAGAGAATACGACAAGAGGAAAGAACACGAGGTACGAGAGCACGGGGAGAAGCGAGCGACGTTGCCGTGCAGGGCTTGCGACAACACCTTCGACAATCAAAGATCACTTAGACGCCACATGAAGAAATATCATTTGTTGCAAAAGGACAGCCGTTGATACTTGATAATCTACTTCAATTTAATATTTTTTACCCTTTATATATATACCCCTCCTACTTTTCTATTCTACTTTAATATTTTAACCCAATTTTAATGTAAAACAGTCAGTTACCCACCACACATTTCCATCGAATGTTACATTACACGCGAACGCTCGTCAGTCAGGAAAATAGTAATGTAATGCTCAAAGTCGAATCTTTAATGTTATATTACACGTGTAATGCAATGCTCAAAAACGAATCTATAAAGTTACATTACACGTGAATGATCGCGGTGAGAGTGCATCTGAAAACTTCTGTGAAAAATGCTGATCGTCCCGCTGCGATCAGTCACAAATCACAAATGCAATGTGCCAAGCTGTAAAAGGTACACTTTTGGTAAGTTTTCCTTAAGAAAAATACAGTAGGTAACGTATGCTTTAAGAATGTATCGTAAACAAGACAATTTAATTTTCCACTTCCGGATGCCTCTTCCCCAAGTGGTATTTCAAGCTAGACATCTGAACGAATCGCTCGCCGCACACCGTGCACTCGAATCTTTTATCATTCAAATGTATCCTAGTATGACGAGCCAAATGGTATCCCAATTTAAACGTCTTCTCGCAGAAAGTACACTGGAAAGGTCTCTCATTCTGGTGAATGAGAAGATGTTTCTTCAAACCTTTCTTTGCTTCAAACTTCTTGCTGCAAATTTGGCACTCGAAGTTTAACTCGCCCATGTGGTACGACCTCTGGTGCTTCAACAGTAAAAACTGGTAGTCGAATTTCTTTTCGCAGATGTTGCACGTGGGCCGGAGTATGCCGTGAGCCTCCTCCATGTGCGTCGGCCGCAGGTGGCTGAGCACGCGCACGTCGCAGAGGTTGCAACCCCGAAACCCGGGCCGTATTTTCAAATGCACCTTCACGTAATGCTGATAAATCAGACACTGTTTCTTGAACACCCGTTGGCACATTTTACACGTGAAATCCTTTGACCCGTCTTCTTTTGTTGTTACAGTGTACTTGTCTTTAAAAATACCTGAAATCATAACAATAAGATTTGTTAGTTTATGACCTTATTGTCAGTTGTTTGTGAGACGCTCCTTATTGCCCACTTATTGCCCCTTTTTAATTTTACCCCTGGAAGTAAGTGTAATAACTTGAGTTGTAATAAGTTTAAATTTAAAACAGCAGTTCCGAATTACTTTTATCATTTATGTATAGTCGCTTAGGTTACACCTTTTTTATTTTGTAATAAAACGAGCGTCCGGTAAATCTATTTGAAAATGTTGTTGCACTTACCTAAGTAAATTAGGTTTTCTATTAACATCATACATAGAGCTATGCAAATAAATATTATACAAACATTTTGACTTTCGAATAGTGCAAAAAGTTCATGTTTTAAACCTCCTTTGTTTCCTTTATTCATGTCATAATTTTATTGTACGATCGAGGAAATTGATTCCTAGGCAGTTGACAGACCAACGTCATTTGGTCGGATAGTGTCAATTCAATGTTAATTGTGATCTGTCAGCTGGGTTTGACGTAACGCGACCGAATTACGAAGGTCCCCCATCTGCCTAGGAATCAACTTCTCTGATAGTAATAATAAATAATAATATATAATTCTAATTTTGATAATATATTTAGATATAATATATTCACATAATTATTATAGGTTTTTGAAAACGAGAGAAGCCATCACCGTTCACCCCCTTAACTAGGTAGGTCTTTTATTTCGACATATTCGCGATAGGCTAGAGGCCTCTGAAGAGAAGATGTATTCGTGGCGTTTGCGGTCTGCACAGCACGACGAACAACGTTCTACTGAGGAGTGAGGACCGAGATACTTCCCCCATACCCGTACCCCCAAACCACCTAATGAGGCGCTTCCCCCATACTATAACTATACCACTATTGAAGTATTTCCCCCATACCCATACTACTATCTATTCTTGTGGCTATAAGCTAAAACAGTGTCTCCAGTGTATGGGGACACTGGAGAGACTGTTTTGGCCCTAACTTTTTAATCACTGATATTATTTGAACAAAACTTCAGCGACGACCAATACGTTTTCAGCGAAATAATTCCCCAGCCATCAGAACTCAGAAGACGGACAGATGAATCTCAGCAATATACTTACATTAAGGGTAAGTAAGGTTTACGAAATAATTATAAGAATGGAATAATAATATATACCTCTTTATTTCCAGAATCGACCTGGGACAAAAAACCCGGTAGACAGCCCTACACGTTGTATCAAATATCGGAGTTAGAAAGAGAGTTTCGATCGAACAACTTTCTCACGCGAAGGAGACGTACGGAGTTGGCAAAAGTGCTCGGTCTAACGGAGCGGCAGACCAAGATATGGTTCCAGAATAGAAGGATGAAGTTAAAGAAGCAGACGAAGAAGATTCAAGAGCTGGGGCTGGAGTCGGCTGCGGCGGCCACCCTGGCGCAGGGCCATCCCGGCCTACCGTTACTTGAAGTAGTACTTGCCAAAAACTCCCGATTGCCATTTTACTAAAGCCGTTTTTATAATAATGCCCGTTTTTTTTACCAAATGCACTACAACGTTAACGAGTCCCCTAGTAGCCTATCGACCAACTCTTAAAATTTTACTTGGGCTTTCGTTTACTTTAGTCCTAACTCCTACGGTCTAAGCCTAACCGTTAGGTTAGTCTTAGACCGTAGGAGTTATGTATCATGTATCATCTTATGTATCATCTTAGAGTCTAAGGAATTAGGTTACTAATTCCTTAGACTCTAAGATGATACATAAGAGGTTGGTTGCAATATGATGATGTGCCTGGGGACAAATCGCGTTAAAGCGCATTTGGTGTAAACGGTAGCAACTGTTGTTACGATAATTTTAGGGTTCTACTAGCTCTAGATTATAAATTTCAGTAAGTAATTAAAAAAACAGCGGCGCTTTTTAATTTTTTTTTTTTATGTGTACCTATACTTATTATAAATTTTGATATCTAGATTCTAGACTGATGATTTTGTACGACATCAGCATACCTACGGTATCTTCTAGAAATAAAATCGGTTTATACGTCTATATTCTTTTATTTTATTCCTTTACGTGTTATAACGTTTTAACTATGTAGGTAGTTATTTTGCAGTAAATTTTAGACCATAGTCCATACAAGCTGTACTGTAGTTGATTGTAAGCAAAACGTTTTGAAGAAGCTAATTTAAGAATACGACATGAGGTGCTAAATCTGTGGTTATTAAGTAATGTTAATTGTAACAAAGCGAAAGCAAGTAGCTGTAACTTAAATAAAAATTATGTACTTTACATAAGGGTGAGGCCGCCAGTTTTTGCTGATTTGGCCAGTGCTAAATTATTGCCAAGTAGGTAGAAGTATCTATGCTACCAACGCAATAATTCAGTAATTATTGCGTCGGTAGCATAGATACTTCTACTGCAGGAAAGTGTCTGCGCTACTCTACTCACTCTACTGTAGGTATACTAAAATGGCAGCGAATTTTCATTTCTACGCTACCGTAGCGTTAACAAAATCAAACTTATCTCTGTAAATAATACACAATGTGGTTTGTATTTGTTATGTATGCGCATTGACAATGTTACAATTTTAATAAATCAGTTCACGCTCGACTCCCGTCTTTCATTGACTTCTCCCGAGATATAACACTGGCAACGAGGCCTATCTAATCGCGTGCGAATTATAATAAACTAGATGTCCGCGCGGCTTCGCCCGCGTAAATTAGGAATTTCACAGAAACCGTACATTTTCGAATAAAAATAGCTATAAATACTCCTTTCACGTGGTCTACTCTATATAAGTGCCAAATATTGCTATAAAAATTGCTCCAGTAGTTCGTGAGATAAACCCTTTCTAATGTTTTCCCCGTTTTTACCACATTTTCCTGAGTTTCTTCGGTCGTATTAGTCTTAGACCCAATTTCACCAACCTCTGTTTGTTAAATCCTAACAAGGCATTACTTAACGGACTGTGGAAAATTAAACAGACTGTTAAAATACTTATGTCCCACAGTAAAAATTTAACAGCGGATTAGTAAATGCAACGTTAAGTGAACAACGAGTGAATAACATTCAATTCGTTCGTTCTTGTTATAAGGCGACGAAATTGCAATGTACAAGTTTAATACGACATGTTGGCTGCAATGTGTCATTTTCACCTTATTCATATAATACGTCATCTGGTAGATAATGCGACCAAATTAAAATATCACTGATCGCATACATTTGTTACACTACAATAGTTCTTTTTAATTTACCAGGTTAATAGATAATTATGATCTGTCAAAGCTGAAAACATGAATCATGATACAAACTTTTATTTACTTATTTCGGCTTGGTAATTTTGATACAAGTCAGTGTATTTGCAATGTCAAGGAAAATCCGAGGGCTGAATTTTTGACAAAATGAAAATAAATAATTATGCATAATATGTAAGGATGTGGCGAAACATAGATAAGTATTATAGTATAGATGTAGTCTTAGCCCGTCATCGCGTGGCCATTTTGTGCTTATTTTCATACAAGTAGTGTGCGCTTATTTTCTTGAATATTTCTATTTGTTGACTATTTCGAAGCACTTTATGATACAGGAAAGAAAGTCAATTAGTTCATGATATCGATTAACTATAGTTCAAGTGATGAGAAACCGTAAACACACGTAAAAAGCTATGCAATTTTTATAGCCAAATTATTAATTGATGTGACATTTTTAGCACTAATGCCTTATATAGAACGAATAAGGGATTAATAAACTTATAAATTATCTTTTTAGCTTACAAAAATACCGATTGAAAAGCCCAAAAAACGTTATTCAAAACTTACGTATTTAATGTTGAATCCACGTGTTTGAGGCTTTGACTATTCTTATGGTTTATTATTTAGCGGAACCACAAAAGTCAACAATATCTAGCATTAAATGTTCACTAAAAACCTTTATTAACACTTTTATTACATGAAATATGCCGACCGACTCCTTTGTTATGTCCTAGTAGTAGTAAAAAACAAACATGACGAATCTATAAGGGTTCCGTTTTTGCCATTTGGCTACGGAATCCCAAAAAGGTATACTTATAAGGGTAGGAATTTAATGTTTGTTTTTTTATTGACTTTCGTTTTGTTAATTACACATTTTTCGTAAAAAATTATAGTTTTTTAGTTAATTATGAAAAACCACTTTAAGACAAGTATTTTTGTCACGAAAAAACATAATCTCTGATCTTTAGCCCCAATTTCACCAAGGACTGTTAAAGTTAACGCTCGAATTAGTATCACGTTACCTCTTTCATTTTTCTTATGAATGAAAGAGAAGACATGACATTTTAACAAGCTGTTAACACTAACATACGTTGGTGAAATTGGGGCTTAATAACTCAGAAAGTATTGATTTATTCCTAAAATTTTATATCACAAATTTCGTTTAGAATTTGTGTTGAATCTATAGATTCCTGGGATTATTTTTACTAAAAAAAATTACCCCCGAAATGGGGTGGCATTCACCTCCAGAGAAAAAACGCAAGTTGACACCATGGTCTATGCCACTTTTGCTTCTTAAATTTTAATGAAATTCGATGGAGAACTCAACTCAACGAAATCAGAGGTTCATCGAACCCTTCACTTTTTACCCTTCACTACTAATTCACAATCTCATACTAATAACGGTAAAGCCGATAATTATGTAATGAGGACGATAGAACACAAATCATAAAGTTGCAATTTCAGAATAAATGTAATTAATATGATTGTGAATAAAACTTAATACCTAACGTATAAAATTTCAAATGTCAGTAGGGGTGGCAAAAATCGAATAGCCTACTGGCGGCAAATTTGTAAATCCGCCACTGCCGCCGCCGCGCTTCACGCATTTAACCTATCCTTCTTATTAAGGAGGATAGGTTTATAATGCTTGAAGCGCTAAACACTAAATGAATTTGAAAGATGAAAGAAAACAAGATGAAATACTTACAGAATGAAATTTATTATGAGGATGATTACACACAAATGATTAAGCACAGTGAAATGACAAGAGTGAGAAAAAGCACAGAAAACAGTATGGAAAAGGACAAATGAAAATATGCAGTGAAATTATGAGAAATGATATTACGATCTAACTACGTAAGCAGTAAGCACAGATAGTCTAAGCGGAGTAGACAGAATTAAGTAGCAGGGACATGACCACGAAGCTAAAACAAAGGAGGTGTCGTAATCGAATTCCCTTAAGAAACGACGGGTGACAACTTGCGGGGTGAGGGGGTGTCAAGCTCCGCCCACTTTTCAATATTTCATCTATCAATTAAAAGCTAAACTACTTAGGTACTAGCTTAGGTCGATGTTGATGTTACTACGTAGTTCAGCTATCTTACACTAGATGTCATTATTATTTATAACAAAAAATTAAAACCGACTTCCAATGACAAAAATAATATGAACTAAAAAGTATTAAATAACTCTTACTCTATAATAGTAGTGCCTTTTTCAGAATTCGTCTAAATCTCAACTATTTCTGTACGCATACTACAGTCTTCATTACTTTGAAGTCGGTACCAGCTAATTTTATCGTGAGTTCAGTCAATGTCAGAATATCTGAAGCTTTTGGGACTGGTAATACCTAATGAAATGACTGGAAATATCTAATTAAATGGCGACCACGTATTTAGTGAAGTGTGATGACCCATGGCATAATTAGGATTTTGATGATGATGATCAAATAAATTGATGTGTTGGCTTATGCTTTCAGTTCTTTAAACAACGCCGAAATCCCCGAACCCGTATCTATAAGGATTCAAAAGTTCTGCTGGGTACCTTCGGATCCAGGGTATAACCTGATGCAAAATCTTACTTTTTGGTAGCATTTAAGTACCTCGAATGCTTTAGAAAAAATTGAAATCACTATATGTTTCCATACAAATTTCAAGGAGTCCCCTCGGAGTCCCATCATCAGATCACCACTTTTGTGAACGTGGTACCAAATTCGAGTTAAACCCTATACAACACAAAAATAATTTTGAAAATCGGATCACAAACGGCTGAGTTATCGTTGAACATACAAAAAAAAAAAAGATACATACAGCCGAACGTATAACCTCCTCCTTTTTGGAAGTCGGTAAAAATTCTTGAACATTATGGGACGTACTCAGAACTTTAAAAAATGTATATTAATTATACTTAATAAGTTCAATGAATAAAATTAGGGTTAGTATTTTGACCGATTTTTATGTAAAATAAGGGGACAAACGAATAAACGGGTCACGTGATGGGAAGCAACTTCCGTCGCCCATGGACACTCGCAACATCAGAACAGCTGCAGGTGCGTTGCCGGCCTTTTAAGAGGTAATAGGGTAGGGGAGGGTAGGGAAGGGAATAGGGTAGGATATTGAATTGACATAACCCGACTAACTGACGTAGGTCTGCATCTGTCAACTGCGGCCTATGGGCTATGAATCAATTTCTACGATGGTAAGTACATGAAAGATGATAATCCACGCGCGATCAGAATGGGATCGCAGTGACAGTTTTGTTTGCTAAAAAAGTAGCGTTAGCAAAAATATTCTGATAAAATTAATTTATAGGTAAGTAATCGACCAATTCTGTCGAACGAAGTGTATTACGGTTTTTAGTATTCAAGTATAATAACTGCAATAAACTTATGCAGAATTATACGCATTTACGTATGTATTATCTTTCAAAGGTCTGGCCATCTAGTGTCAATTAGTATAATTAACGCTGAAATTTAATATGTTCTAGAACTTTAATATTTAAATTACATTTAAAATTATTAACAAATGAAATGTGATGGTATTTATATTATCAGAACGTCTGTCTGAGTGTTTTCGACATTGTAAAACACAATACTTCATCCTTTCCTTGTTAAAAACGCAAAAAACAAATTTATTGGGAGCCTCTTTACGTGTGTACCTGACAAACGCTGAAAGTGTAGTAACTTAAGCCCCACCCACAATGATGACGTCCTGACCTAGTTGAAAATTACTGTGATTTTCAACTAGGTCAGGACGTCACAGTTGCTTAGGCCAGCTCCTCTTTGTATTAGCTTCATGAGTAGGACGCAACATTCTCGTATAGTTCTTGCAATCTACGAGCGCGCGTAGCCTTTATTTGTAGTTGGAAATACGAATAGACATTTTCGTTAGTGTGCGTACCTAACAGAGCAGTCAGTAGCGAGCGCGCGTGGTCATAGTTATTCGTAAACTACAAAGAAAAATTTATGCAATGTGGCTAAATGATTATTATGGTTCCTCGGGATGTCTCTTCGTCACGTGATACTTCAAGCTGGGCCACTGCACGAAGCTCTCCCCGCACAACTTGCACACGAATCTTCGGTCATTCAAATGTATCCTCATATGTATTTCCAAATATTTTGCCGTTTTAAAACTCTTGTCGCAAACATTGCACTCAAAAGGTCGTTCGGAGCGATGAACGAACATATGCTTGTTTAAATCATAGGCACGGGCACATTTCTTATGGCAGACGTCACATTCGTAGTTTCGTTCTCCCATGTGAAATGTTCTCTGATGACGCAACAATTTGAATTCGTACGCGAACTTTCTGCCGCAGGCGTTGCACTTCGGCATGGGCACTCCGTGGGCTTCCTCCATGTGCGCCGGCCGCTTGTGACTCGGCACCAAGACATCACAGAGGTGGCAGCTACGAAATTGTCGGCGTTTCTTCAAATGCACCTCATTGTAATGTTGCTTGACAAGATCCTTTTTCTTAAACACTTTCTGGCAAATCTTACACGAAAACACCGTTGCCCCGTCCTCGTTTGTAGTTAGCGTGTATCTCGGATCTTCTTCTTGTTTACCTAGAACAATGATGAAAAACTTAAAGCAGATATGTTACTACCGCGCGCGTTTTGAAGATTCAAATACGGCCCAATTGGGCCGTCTGTTGTTTAGTCTGCATCGAGCGCAGTCACGAACGTGCCACGTCTTGTCTTACCTAAATAAATTGAAAATGACGTCGTGCGTGTATCGAAAATGTACCAATTATGACTCGAAAGTAAACAAAACACATGGAATCTCTTACCACATGTCTTGATTGCATTAAATACCTCGATTATTTACATTTCCAATTTTTTATTTACATTGTAAATTTTATTTTTTTAAAAGACAAATTTTCCACTTTTTTACTAAAAAGTGGCCCCGTGCGAGTTTCTTACGCCGGTTCTTCTCGCCGGGTTAGTTCCCGAACCGGTGGTAGGCAACATGTAGTTCAGCATTCTGAAAATATTTGATTCAAATTTATTCAGAAATAAAACAATTTTTATTTATTTATTTTATTTAATTATTTTTTCGAACAAACTGGTAAAAATCGAATTTTCTTCATAGCTCAGGCGAAGAAAGAGACAGCGATACGATTCGACGTTTAAAAATAGAACTTAAATACAGTTTATATTTTATGTACACAATACAGTAACAAATGAGAAAACAAATTTAACATTTGCTTTTTTATGACTCATTCTTAACTTTCGTTAAACTTCCTACCATTGTTTTTGTATTGTTTTCTCATCAATATTGTACTCATTATATTTCGTTGACGTAAACAACGTTGTTATTTTATCGCATTCTTTTCGAATGGACTTTATTCCAATGGTAAAGTTTATCTGGTGATTGAAAAATCAGCACTTACTATACAATAATAATAAATTACAAGACCACAGCAACTAATTTTTCCCCATTGATTGGGCACCAGTCACGTATCTGGCAACCCGATTATCTACACACACTGCGTCTTTTTACATTTTATTATGTAATAACAACTAGGAGACCATATTTCAGCCCAAAAAAATGACATCAAGTTCTTATGTCTATGATACTCGATTTTCGATCCACTGTACACCGCGCGTCCGTCGGCGGAAAGTGCTCGCGGAACTTCGCGACGCCTCGAGGCGCCTCGTGACGACGCGGTCGCGGGAAGCCGCGAGCACTTTCCGCCGACGGACCGCGCACGGCCGCCCCCGGCGCCTCGAGCACTTTTGAAGTTTTCAAGCGATACTAGTAGTAATAAGTATGTAATTAAGTTTAAAATTATTTCACACTAAAAGTGCTCTTCGCGCCGCTGCCGGCCGCTGCCGATCCGGTGTGAATTGGGCCTTACACCGGCCTGAGGGTGGAGCGTGTGCACTCTCGCCAAAAAAGTTCAGTTCATTTGTGGTGAGAGCGCCGACTCAACTTTTATCCATCTTCTAGGTGGAGGAGTTCTGGCCCACCGGTGGTGCGGTGTGGTTTACCAGAGGTACCGGGGGAGGCTCCCACACGAATCGCGCATCAGGTCGCCGAAATACACTTTACGTGATAAACTGTAGTGTGATTGTGAATAATATTGTTCGGCGTGCATCCGTTGTCTGATTGCCATAACAAAAGTTTTTACTTAGCATTGGATTAGACGACGTGTCACGTGATGTACATTGTACGCTACCTAGTTTATACTAAATTAATTTATTATTATTGTGTGCTAAATAAAGAATTTGAATTTGAATGTGCAGTTTTACTTTTAGTGCAATGGCATGTTGCACATGATTAGCAAAATAAAAAAAATAACGTAAACTACCAGTCATTGGACAGCTAAGGATTTTTTTTACAGAAATAGGTAGCTGTTGTTACGGATACGGACAGTAGTGCCATCTAGCGTCAAACCAGCAAAATTTATCGAGGGAACACAGACAACATAAATCCCCTACTCAATACTAGATGGCGTTAGGTGCACCTTCTAGAAAAGTCCAACACTTGTTTACGCGAATCGGGTAAGGAACTTTCTGGAACTCGACTCGCCCATATAAATAGCCGCAGGTAGACGGGCCAGTAATTCAGTTCGATACGAGCTATCATCAAGGCGACTTCGAAGTGAAAACAGATGATATACGTGGGAGAGCCATGCTTCGGCACGAATGGGCCGGCTCGACCGGATAAATACCACGTTCTCACAGAAAACCGGTGTGAAACAGCGCTTGCGCTGTGTTTCGCCGAGTGAGTGAGTTTACCGGAGGCCCAATCCCCTAACCCCTACCCTATTCCCTTCCCTACCCTCAACTATTCCCTTCCCTTCCCTTCCCTACCCTCCCCTATTACCCTATTCCCTCTTAAAAGGCCGGCAACGCACTTGCAGCTCTTCTGATGCTGCGAGTGTCCATGGGCGACGGAAGTTGCTTTCCATCAGGTGACCCATTTGCTCGTTTGCCCCCTTATTTCATTAAAAAAAAAAACAATAGTGTGTGAACCAGTGAAACCGACGACTTGGCTACGACCTAGGACAGTGATAGTGCTTAGTGTTTTTGGACCTAGTGCTTTGTGTAACCAAGTGTTTGTGAATAAAGTCTTCAAGTGAGTCAGCAGGTCTTTCTCTCCGAATCCTTCGAACCCTAGCACGTAACACTGTCAAAAATTAAGTACTTTGCATGCATTCATTCGCATTCACTTTCCAACAATAATACTCGTAACATCCTTCTATAATGTGAACTAAAAAGTATTAAATAATGTTTCCTATCTAATGCTAAGTACTCACATGCGGTTTTGCTCGATAGTTTTACTCCAAATCCAGTAATAATTACTATGTGGACCGCAAAACTGACAGCTCGAAGGCTCGCATCGAACCGGTTTGATGGAATGAAATATATCGATTTAGAATAAAACTATCGAGCAATGCTGAATGTGTGGACGAAATCCCGAGCCGCGCGTTTTGCTCGACGTTATAGGGACCGTGCTAAGCGATGACACTGCCACTAGTGACGAGTAGCCGAAACTTTTTACGGAAATTTTATTGTCAAGCTACAGAAAATTTTAAGAGTTCTTGAGAAAATCGAGTGTTTTCGTGCATTGTTGTATTCCCGGATTTTCTAATACATACAAGAAAAACAAAGGCAAATCGAACGATGTAAAATTTTACTATTTTTCTGCCAAAAGTATTCACATGCCTTGGCTTATTGAAAAACGAAAGAAATGGATAAAAGCCGGTAAAAACATACGTAAGCATTAAAAATGTTCCATGAATGTTATGTGTAGACTCGTAAAAACACTGAATTTTGTAGATTATAAACGTAAATTCATTTTTGATCAATGATGATAGAATATCATAGTTTTTGATGAACACAATATGAACCTAACCTATAACCGTTGCTTCTTTCAGTAAATATCCAAACTGGCTTCTATCTAAATTGATATACATACATATAACATAAGCACCGCTCATTTAATTAGCATAAATTTGCATCAAAAGTAAGGATAATCTTGAGAAGTCCTGCCAGGAATTCAACACTGAGGATAGTATTGAACTTGAACCATCTGGTCAAAGTGTTGGTTCTCAAAAGGATGATTCTTCAAGTAGGAAAAAGATTATAGTGCAGTCTTTGTGCGTTATTTAAAGAATACTTATATGGTGTTTGTACTGATGAGGTCCAGACTGAAATTAGTTAAAAATAGTGACAGACAAAAGTTGTGAAGATGGTATCGAGCGAATCGCAGAAGGTTGATGAAATAAAAGCATTTATTTTTTCAATTCAATTCGATTCAATTCAATTCAATTCGTTTATTTGCTATAAAAGTGGTGAATACAGTAGGTGGTAATGATTATTTTCTTAAGATCTAACACTTTTAGCTATGTATAAAATAGCATGCAAATATATATTTAAATTATAATCATGTACAAAAATATGTTTTACACTAAAAATATTCAAATCAATTTTATACATAAGTTATCAATCATCATTAATAATAGTAATAATTAAACATATTATCATAAAGTTATAATATAAGTAATTATAATCATACAAAATATATTTTACGCTAACAATACCTATTCAAATCAATTTTTACATACTTAGTAATAATTAAACATGTCATGAGAGTAATGAGAAATCTATATATTTATGTCAAGAAATTAAATAAAGTAAAAATGTCAATTAATTTAAAAACTATTGTCATAAAATAAAATAAGTTAATGTCAACTGTTTAAGAATTCCTTTACATCATAATAAGATTCATTTATTAGCATTCTTTTTAGTTCTCTAATAGACTGTTTTTTAGACAAGTGTTTTATGTGATCTGGTATTTTGTTATAAATCTTTACACACATTGTATATGCATTATTTAGAAAAAGAGTTGTTTTTGGTTTTTTATTTATAATTAATCTATTTGAATTTCTAAAATATTTAGTTGGGTTTGTGTCAATCAATTGTGTAAAAATGTCCCTATTGTGTATAACGAATTTAAATATTTCTAAAATGTACATGCTAGGTAGAGTCAATATGTTGAATTTTTTAAAGAAAGGCTTACATGACTCATACGGTGGAATCTTAGCTATAGCACGAATACATTTCTTTTGCACAATGAATGCTTTGTCTATATGCGTTGAGTTTCCCCAGACAACTAGACCATATCGCAGGACTGAGGACACGTAGCCGTGATAGGCTGTAATTGAGGTTTGGATACTAACTGTCCATGCTAACCTGCGCAAGACAAAAACAAATTTGTTCAGTTTTGAACAAACTTTATCTATGTGTGCATGCCAATTACAGTGTTTGTCAAATTGTACGCCTAAAAACAAGTTTTCCTCAACTTCCTCTATTTTTTCATTATTGTGTGTTAATTTTAAGTCAACGGGTTTTTTGTTATAAGTTCTAAATTGTATATACCTAGTTTTATTAACATTAATTTTAAGGTTATTACATGTCAGCCATTCAATTAAATATCTAAGTGTCAAGTTTATGTCATTTTCGATTTTATTCACGTCCGATTTATTATATGTAAATATTATAGATATGTCATCAGCAAATAATGTAAATTTATAATTATTCATGATTATTGGATTATTAATTTTAATGGGAATGTCATTTATGTAAAACAAGAATAGCTGAGGACCTAGTACAGAGCCTTGTGGAACTCCATATTCATTAAGTAAGACTGCAGATTCAGTATTGACTAATTCATTATCTCCGTTAATGTTTTCTATTATTGTGTATTGCGTTCTATTTTCAAGGAAGGCCTTAATCCAATTTTATTAATCCATAAGCATTTTCAGTAATTATTATATAAGTATTTTTGCATCTTAATTATTTAATTTGCAATATTTATCAAGTTTTTACTTTCTATGCTGATGGATGCTACTAATTACTTTTTCAGATATTTTCTTAGATAACTAGATAAGCTTTATACATTTTTATTCACGCTATCGTTCTTTGTTTACGGTTAGAAACTCATCCATACTCAATATTATAAATGCGAAAGTGTGTCTGTCTGTTAGCACTTCACGCCCCAACCGCTAAACCAATTTTGCTGAAATTTGGTATGGATTTACTTTGAGCACCGGGAAAGGACATAGGATACTTTTTATCCCGGGAAGATGTACGGTTCTCGCGCTATAAATGATTTTTGGCGCAACGGAGTCGCGGGCGTCATCTAGTATTTTACTTTAATCCTTCGATCGCGGATTCTTGGAAATCTGTTGTTGTTCTCGCGGCCGCATGTGGTCACATGGGAGTGTAAGTATTTATTCATTTTATAGTCTAAAACATAAAAAATCACTTATAAACTAGCCGGGGTCAATGAGAATGCGAAGCCAAAGTCACTCACAAGTTACTTCTTTTACTCGCGTCGTGTCGCTGCTGTCGAATTACGACGCCCTCTATAGTTTCTGCACGGTCCCTATTGCTCGATCGATCAAAATCGTATGTGAGTACTTACACTAATAGTGCCTTTTTCCGAATTCGGCTAAACCTCAACTATTTCTATACTCGATCTTCATAATTTTGAAGTCGGTGCCAGTTCCAAAAGTTTCAAATATTCTGGCAGACTGAAGATTCAGCTATCTGGTACCGACTTCAAAATGAAGATTGAGTAAGTACCTACATAAATAGTTGAGGTTTAGCCGAATTCGGAAAAAGGCACTATTTGATAGGAAATTTTTTTTAATACTTTTTAGTTCACATTATAAGGATGTTAAATTGTTTTTACCTTGGAAGTCGGTGTTAATTTTTTGTAATTGTAAAGTGAATGCCCCTCAATATTAATTCCATTATTATTTATGTCGTATAAAAACCACAAACTTTTATTTTTACGATCAAAGTGTAAAGTGTCCCTCTACTAAAAATTGAAAATGACTCGTATTTTACCCTACTTAATTCTTGTATGTTTTCGGTAAGCATATACCTATACTGTACTCGGCGAAACATGGCGGTAGCGGTCATTGACTCCCTGTCAAAAACTTGTCATTTTCTATATAAACGTTTACAATGAAGTGTCAGATGTTGTCAATCGCGGCTTTGTATAGAAAATAACAAGATTTTGACAGGGAGTCAATGACCGCTACCGCCATGTTTCGCCGAGTACATTTTAGTATAGTTAGCGACCACATATTTTTCTATTAAACACGTTGTAGGTTTGTAATATGACGTAATACTTTACCACTTTACCAGCCAAATTATCAAGGCGTCGCCTTAAAAGGAGAAATTAAGTTGCAGAGGGTGAGCCAAGATATTTTCTTCATCGCTTATTTGTACAAAGTGCAGTTAAACCTTCCTGCCAAATTTTGATATATTGATCCTTGTTAAAAATAAAAATACACGTATTTTTTCTTTTATAATCACTCAGGATTAAAATGTTGAGAAATGGCTTCCGA
This sequence comes from Aricia agestis, assembly GCF_905147365.1. Lineage (NCBI taxonomy): Eukaryota > Metazoa > Arthropoda > Insecta > Lepidoptera > Lycaenidae > Aricia > Aricia agestis. The sequence goes on along the minus strand of NC_056408.1, from coordinate 19,936,350 downwards.
AAGTTATCCTACCAAACACCAATAAATATGGACACATGCGCCATGCGCAGCCCGCGCCGCCCTCCCGCTTCTTAGTTCTTTTATTATCATAAGTTCTTGTTATTATCATAAGTTGCGAATTTTCCCTTCATACTTTGACGGGCTTAGGACCGTCAAAATGTAACGGACGTAGGTATGTTTAGGATAAAATTAATTGATACATTTCAAAAGAATGGAAAAATTACAACTTTTTTATTACGAACAATAAGCACTTTAGAAATTTATAATAAATCTAAACCACATCCTTTGCATTTAGGCGTGTTAAAAAAAATCAATCAACTTTTGTACCTACAACTAATTAAAAACCAAAACCACCCACCTCTCCTATAATGCGTGATTCAAATGCCAACCCTCGGTTTCTGTGAATTGACATTGCTGGTTAGCCATTTGCAGCGGTAACTTTGGGTCCCTGTTGACGAAAAATGCGGGAACGTAGGTGAATGAAATTTTTCACAGTTAAAGTTTATATGGTGAAGGAGTGCATCGAACGAATATTATTATGTTGAAATGATGCTTTTATCATACATTTTTTAATAAATAAAACATTACACACGCAACAATGTCTACACTAGGATCTTTTGAATGACAAGCCTATACAACCGAATATATTCTTTTTGGTAGCTCCAATACGATTTTAACTTTCATTTAAAATTGAGTGAGCTGTAATTTGGGAATAAAAGGAGGGAAAGAGCCGATTTTACTAACCTATTTTTCGTTCTGTAGCTCATTGCGAGAGCCCTCTTTTCTTCTTTGCTTAACACAGATTTTTCACACTTGGCATAGTTCTATAGGCTATCGCGCATAGTAATGACGTAGAAATTACAATTCGTTAGTTTCATAGCGGCGGTCAGAGGTTCGTTGTACGAGCGGATCGTTAAGGAGCCCATATGACCCTAACTTGACTACATACTTTAACCTAGATCTCAAAATCTGTAAGGTGTAAAAAACTGATTTTTTGACACAAGTAACTTCAGTTCATAAAGATTAAATGCTAATGACGAAAACACGATTACTCAAAAAATGCTCGATAGTTTCTTTTTTACAAAAAACCTTGTTTTAGACACATTTTTGCTTGGATCTTCGAAGTTTGCTGTCTTTTCTTTAATATTTTTTAATAACTAAAAAGGTATTGATAAAACCTTAATTTGCTCTAAACACATTTTTTTTATAATCATTATAGTTCGTCTTTTATTCAATTAAAACTAACTCGGCGATGATTCCGCGCCGTCCTTTTTCACCTGGCATATGAAAGACGGGAGTGAGTGTGAAGAGAGAAGGACGATGTTTGATTTTAGAGTCAGGTGAGCTCTTAATACTGACACACGAAGACAAAAACTGCTCTTTATACAGGGTGCAATTTAACTTTCCTGCCAAATATGGATATGTTGATCCTTTTTTTTTTTTTTTTTATTCTTTATTTATAGGCCTTACATCGTAAGATTAAGTCGGCCTTAAAACATTAATAATTACAGAAAACTTAGATCTGAATCCCTTAAATACAATGAGTGGATTACATAACTTAAAAATATATCACTGCATTCAGCCTTAAAATTAGATGACATAATGTTATGAACAAAAAAGAACAAATTGTTACATTTAGCATGTTGTATAAGTTCAAGCCTGATACCTTCGTTCCTCCTACATTCCATGAGCATGTGATAGAGGTCCTCGTATCGGTCGCAAGCGGTACAGTTGGGATTGTCCGTTTTCCCCATAAGGTAAATAAAATTATTCAATGGAATGTGGTTTGAACGGAGGCGGAAGGAGAGAGTTAAATCTCTTTTATTGAGATTGGCGTCTGCGAACCAAGGACGTTTCGGTGGTTTGTCTACTAAGGTCCTATACCAAATACCCGAATTTACAGATTTTTGTTGAAAATATTGGTTCCACATATCAAAACAATTTTTCTTAATAGTTCCTAAATAATCATAGCAAAAAGGTGTCACAACAGTAGACGTACCGACGGATCGTGCCGCACTCGCCAAAGCGTCGACAATCTCGTTTCCGGAAATACCTACATGAGAGGGCACCCACTGCAGGCGAACATTAACCCCATTACGTATTAGATTGTAAATACATTTAATAACGAGGAAAGCTTCGGGCCTACCCGTGCTACCCTTACTACAAGACATCAAATGTAAAAGTCCGCTCTTAGAATCAGTAACGATGACGACACGTCGATAGATAGTAGTTTCTATGTATTGCAATGCTTTAAGTATGCCTATTATTTCTACACTCATGATCGGAATGATATTATTGTCAATTAAAAATTGACCTTTGGTCTTAGATTTAGAGTCGTAAAATGCACAACCTGCGAAGTCAGAAGATTTCGAACCGTCCGTGTAAATATGTACGTAGTTACAGTATTTAGTGGACAGTAGCTCAACACTGGCCGCTTTAAGTTCTATCGGGGACATTAACTTTTTAGCCCTATGTACGAGCGGAACTTCGGTAAAACATACGTCCTGAAATGGAATATCGTAACTATGCATATCGAGCTCGTATGGAGGCCAAATGTCGTATCTCGAGATTGGTAAGTGATTAAGATTCTTGTAACTTTCGACGATCACAGGAAGACCGTTCCTGTTCCAATAATGAGTTCCGGAATCAATCTCACTTATAAAATCAACCACAAGTTTTATCAAATAATCGTCGCGGCGCGAAAAAGTTTTAATAAAAAATTTCTCAGATAAAAATTGTCTTCGAATTTTTAAAGGAGGTATGCAAAGTTCGTTTTCTAATACGTGAACAGGCGTAGTCTTGATAAAACCACCGCATTGCCTCAGTGACTGGTTTTGGATAAGATCCAATTTGCTAAGAACGTTCCGATTGGCGTTGGCGAATACGACACTTCCATATTCTAGTCGACTCCTGATAAGACTTATATACAATTTTCTTAGATGAATGGGATGAACTCCCCATTTGAAGCCACTGACACAGCTTAAAATATTATTGTATTTTAGACATTTTTGGTGCGTCTCGTTAACGTGTTTTTTCCAATTCAATCTATGGTCGAACCAAATACCTAAAAATTTTACAAACTTAACAATCTCTAAGGTAACATTATACAATTTAATTTTGACAGAGGGAACGCGATATTTTCGGGTGAATATGCATATTTTAGTTTTACTGAGTGACAACTGTAAACCGATTTCGTTTAAGAGTTTTTCAAAACTATTTAGAGTCTCCTGCATTAGTGAAGCACATTCGGTGATTTCTTTACTACTGCAATATAAAACAAAATCGTCCGCATACTGCCCAATTCTTAATTTTGGGGAAGCCAATACTTTAATTTTAAGTGATCCAATATTAAATAAAGTCGGGGACATGGGGTCCCCCTGTGCCAAACCGTCGCGACAAATTCTCACGATCACCTCACCGTTCGTCAATTTATAGACAATAAACCTACAACTGAGAAATTCTCGTACATAATTGCAAATATGGACATCGACACCGAATTCGACGAGACGCTCGATGAGCACCTCGACCGATACACAGTTGTAGGCATCCGCGATGTCCGTAAATGCACACAAAAGGAATTCTTTTTTATTAAAACTGAGTTCCACATCCATGGCGAACCGCGCGAGGCCGTCCAAACAGGATCGTCCTCGACGAAAGCCTATCATATAATCGGGAAAAAAATTATTTCCTTCGAAAAACTGTTCCAGTCTTTTGGTAATAATTTTATTAAAGATTTTGCAAAGACAATTAATCAGCGATATCGGACGATGCTTTAAATCGGCACCGGTGCGTTTAGGTATAGCGATGACTTTAATATTTCGCCATTGATGAGGAATCGTAGAAGTTGTGTAAATCGAGTTATAAATTTTTAACAGAATATGTTTAGCGTTACCTGGGAGGTGATATATCATAGAATACAGCACACCGTCTAAACCGGCAGAAGTATCTTTTCGTTTGATTACAGAAACTAGCTCGGCCATTGTGATATGATAAAACGTTTGATCCCGGGAATTATTAAAAAACTGATTACGCGGCGGGGGAGCCGCGCCATCGGGAGTTAGATTCCTCACGAACTGTTGCGCCTCCTCCTCCGTTAACGTGTTCGTTCTACTCGGATAACCCTTGATCCATCGAAGTTTACGCCACATATCGGTGCAATTCGTTTTATAATCGATACTTTCACAGAATTTCTGCCACGAATCTAGTTTGGCCTGCCGTATTAGTTTTCTGGCTACGACCACCTTCTCTTTGAAAGCTAAATAATTTTCTGTCGTACGGTTTTTGCGAAGTGTTTTAAGAGCGAGCCTCCTTTCCGCTATCGCTCTCGACAGATTTTGATTCCACCACGGCTTCGGTTTGAATTTAGAAAGAGGACCTGCGCTAATTCGTGTCGAAGGTATGAAAGCATCTGCTGCGCTACTAATGATACCGAAAAGGTTATCGTAATTTTCCTGAACACTATCACTAAAAATAAACGAGCTACATTTCGATTCAATGTCCGATTCGTACCCTTCCCAATTTGCTCGTTTAACGTTTCGTTTTGAAAAATTTTCACATAGCGAATGGTTTTTAATTTTGATCATAATAAGTAGATGATCGCTACCAAAATTTTCGTTAGTGACTGCCCACGAACACTCCAGCACCAAATCGGAGCTGGCGAAGGAAATGTCCGGAGAAGAACAGACTATTCTGTCGTGTAATTTTGAAATACGGGTTGGGCTCCCATCGTTTAAGAAGGAAAAGTTATGGTCCGAGCAAGATTCTGCAATCATACGACCTCTGCCATCAGTAGTGTAGGACCAGGAAACATGGTGAGCATTGAAGTCACCTGCTATTAGGGTTTTCCGGCTAAAGAGAGAGAACAATTCGTCAAAATCTCTCTTCCTTATCCTAACATTACTCGGTGAATACACACCTAATACGTATTGAAGTGAACTTTGATTAATCAATTCTACACACAACATATCGAGTTTATTCGATGGTAAATTTAATTCTTTTACTCTAGCTGGAAGTGAGACATGCACTAAAATAATCAAACCACCGAACCCGTCATTTCGATCCTGTCTGAAACAGCAGTAGCCCGATACATTGAAATTTCTATCGCTAGAAAGCCACGTCTCGGAACAAATACATATGTGAACACTTTCCCTGCTCAGAAACGTCTCCAATTCAGCTTTCTTCGGTAAAATACTACGGCTGTTCCATTGTACAATTTTAAGATTCATGATGTTAATATGTGCTAAGTTTTTTAATCATACGAGTAATCCGATTTTTAACTTTTCTTGCCGAAATTTCTTTTATAACTTCTTTTAAAATTTTAACTAACTGTCCAATATCATCCGTGTACGTTAAGCTTATCTGTAGAATATTTTCTTTACCGTACGATTCATCTAAGAAACTCATAAATTCTTTAATCGACATGGGGTAATCGCCGCTTTCCAAAATCTTTTCAATTTCTGTAATCTCCGAGGGTTGTATGTCGATCGTCCTTTTTGGTTTTTTAACAACTTTCTTAGCCGGGTCAGTGTCGTCGATGGAAACTTCGCTCGAGTCAGACTCACTCATAGCCTCGCTATCTGACAACAATATTTCTGTAGGAGCGGGCGCGCTTTGCGACGATTCGGTCGTAGTAGGCGGGTGCGGTCTTTTGAAAGTTACGGGCGGACGGAAATTAGGGACATTTAAAATATCACTAGCGTTGTTAGCGGGATTCGAATTCTCATTCGACTGTGTATTGTTTGGACACTTATTAGCGACGTGACCTTCTTTTTTGCATAAAAAGCACGTCATCGAGTCTGAGGACACGTAAATCCAGTAGGATGTACCATCATAGTCCACCTGAATACGTTCAGGCAAAGTATTAATGATTTCCGGTGGAACGTAAGCCTGCCGACGAAAACTGAGTATATGATTAAACCCGGGCTCGGTGATACCGGCCCGGATAAAAGATACCGGTGAGGCCAATTCTATCTTCATCTCGGTTAACTTTGCTTCAATTACAGAGTGCGGTATTATTGGACATACGTTGGACAGTATAATGCGTTTATTCCTCGTTATCAGAGGACGAATCGGTACTTTCATATTGTTCAATGTGATACACTGATGGACGTCTGTTAACTCTTCGGCGACTTCCTTAGAAGAAACGAATAGGCAAACACGGTTATTAGACATCCTACTGAGGAATCTAATTTTTGCGGGATCGATAATTTTGCCGAAGGCGTAGGCATAGTCTTTTATTTGCATATCGTCTATCGCGTCTACGATCACTGCTTGTTCTTTTGTCGGGAAAACGAACGATTGGGTAACGGACGAATAACTTTTGGGTTCCATCGTTCCCGTAGTCAGAAACGATGCGCGACTAGCGAGTAAACACTCGGACCGATAGGCGCGGGCACCGGGCGCGGTGCGGCGCGCTCGTAGGTAACACGCGAAAATGTAATAATTGCTAACAATAAGCGCACGTGTAGTCTCAGCGACGTATCGAAAGCAACTGTATGTTGATCCTTGTTAAAAAGAAAAATACACGTATTTTTTCTTTTATAATCACTCAGTACTAAAATGTTGAGAAATAGCTTCCGAAAGTTATCCTAAAAAACACTACAATTAATGAACACGACGTGTCGTCCGCGCGTGATGTGACCCCGTGCGCGCGCCTCCCCCCGCGTTTCACCCTTTCATTCCCTCGCGCCGCGAGTGACCGTTCTGCAACGATTTTAAATGGGATAAAATATGTTAATAAAACAATATAACACCCAATTTTTTTTGGTTAAATGGGCTCTCCTAAGTCCTAATGATACCCAAGCCCTGGAAAAAATTTGGCAGGAAGGTTCAATTGCACCCTGTAGAATCGCCGATCAAAACGTATGGAATTGACATAAAACGAGTCGAACGTCAACGTCACAATAACGAACGTCACATTATGTCAATTCCATACATTTTGATCGGCGATTCTATAACAAAGCGATAACGAAAAAGTCTTGGCTAAATGGCCAGGTGTACAAAAAAGTTATTAACTTTCATGTTTCAGCTTTTATAAAATGACGGAGCCTGGCTCTCGCTGGCTTTTGGGCCATATAAATTTTACGTACTGTATGTGAACATAATTAATTGATAAAAAGCACAGCACCTCATCGCAAGATTGCACATCTAGGGACTGATTTTTGGTAAGGAAAAAATTAAATAAAAATTTTATCAATAATTGGATATTATAATCATATAATTACTGAGTTCTTCGTAAACTGACAATAATTAAAAGTTCATGCAATATGTAACCTAAGTGAATTTATTATGGTTCCTCGGGATGTCTCTTCGTCACGTGATACTTCAAACTGGACCACTGCACGAAGCTCTCCCCGCACGACTTGCACACGCATCTTCGGTCATTCAAATGTATCATCATATGTACTTTCAAAGTTTTTGATGCTTTAAACCTCTTAGCGCAAACATTGCACTCAAAAGGTCGTTCGGGGCGATGAATGACCGCATGCCTTTTTAAATGATTGCTATCGCCAAATTTCTTGTGGCAGACGTCACATTCGTAGTTTCGTTCTCCCATGTGAAATGTTCTCTGATGACGCAACAATTGAGATTGGTTCACGAATTTTCTGTCGCAGGCGTTACACTTCGGCATGGGCAGTCCGTGAGCTTCCTCCATGTGCGCCGGCCGCTTGTGACCCGGCACCAAGACATCACAGAGGTGGCAGCTCCGCAAGTATCGGCGTTTCTTCAAATGCACCTCCCTATGATGCTGACCAACTAAATCCTTTTTCTTAAACACTTTCTGGCAAATCTTACACGAAAACACTGTCGCTCCGTCCTCGTTTGTAGTAAGCGTGTATCTCGGATCCTCTTCTTGTTCACCTAGAATTACACAATTATTTATTGTAACTTAAATTAATGTTACTCTTATGAGCTATTTAATTATTAAATACTTAGTTATGGACATTAAATTATTATTAATAAATATTATGTTTATTGTTTAAGTCGTTTTAAAATATCTACTAGAGCTAGAGATCGCCTAATGGTCGAAATTTGACCTTAAATCCTGGCCGAGCTTTGTCAAATTCAATTTGACAACAAACTTCAACCATAAATAAAAGTGAATGAACCCGAATTTAAAAATTAAATATTTTTTGTAATTGAAGGTAGCGAAATAAAAAATCCTTGTTCACAAATCACGCGTCGAGAGCGTGACATATTCTCATCCATTCCTATTTCCATCCATCCATCATTCCATCCGGTCCTAAGCCCGTCAAAGTATGAAGGGAAAATTCGCAACTTATGATAATAACAAGAACTTATGATAATAAAAGAACTAAGAAGCGGGAGGGCGGCGCGGGCCGCGCATGGCGCATGTGTCCATATTTTGTGCTGTTTGGTAGGATAACTTTCGGAAGCTATTTCTCAACATTTTAGTACTGAGTGATTATAAAAGATAAAATACGTGTATTTTTATTTTTACAAGGATCAACATATCCAAATTTGGCAGGAAGGTTAAATTACACCCTGTATAAAGAGCAGTTTTTGTCTTCGTGCGTCAGTGTTAAACGATCCGCTCGTACAACGAACCCCTGACCGCCGCCGCTGTGAAACTAACGAATTGTAATTTCTACGTCATTACTATGCGCGATAGCTTATAGAACTATTTAAATTCGCCAAGTATGAAAAATCTGTGTCAAGCAAAGAAGAAAAGAGGGCTCTCGAAGCGAGCTACAGAACGAAAAAGAAGAGGTTAGTGAAATCTGCTCTTTCCCTCCTTTTATTACCAAATTACAGTCGACGCAATTTTAAATTAAAGTTAACCACAAATGTTATTGGAGCTACCAAAAAGAGTATATTCGGTTGTAGTGTATAGGCTTGTCATGCAAAAGATCCTAGTGTACACATTGTTGTGTGTGTAATGTTTTATTTATTAAAAAAATGTATGATGAAAGCATCATTTCAACATAATAATATTCGCTCGATGCACTCCTTCACCATATAAACTTTAACTGTGAAAAATTTCATTCACCTACGTTTGCATTCACGTATTTTTAGTCAACAGGGACCCAAAGATATCGCTGCAAATGTACAAAAGAAACTCCACAAAGTTTAAGCAACCGGAAACCATAACCTTATTATATAACGCTCTAGTCCGTAGCCACCTCGAATACGGCAGCATAGTTTGGAGTCCTTTTTAAACAATCCATTTCCAGCGCGTGGAAAGCATACAGCGAGCATTCACTAAATATCTCGCTTTCGGCACTCATAATTTCTCATACAGGCAGCCATACCAACAACGTTTGCGCCGTTCATAATGTCCGCGGATGCAAAGACATCAGCTGTTCGGATGTCCGAACGCTATAGGTGGTCAAGGTCGCGGACGCGACCTTGACCACCTATAGCGCACGCACATAGCGCCGCAGCGGAGCGCGCTGAACTACTTTAATTAGACGGCGACTTTTGAATCAGCTGTAGTGTTGAACGTTTTGTGCGACTAAAATATTCAATATAAAAGCTAGACGTGTGATTGAATGGCGTTATTCAGTCAAAGGGCTAGCTGTTTGATTGAACGGCTATTTAAACCAGTCGGTTGCGACATATACGAGTATAATATATAGGGTAATTATCCCAATTTGGTATTATATTCACAAAAGTGGTGATCTGATGATGGATCCATAAGTAATCGAGGGAACTCCTCAAAATTGATAGGGAAACATGTGGTGAATTCGGTTTCTTTAGAAGCATTTTAACCATAATATGCTACCAAAAAGTAAGATTTTGCACCGAGGTATACCTGAATAAACTTGAAGAGTATGTTTGCTTGAACGCGCTAATCTCAGGAACTACAGGTCCGATTTAAAAATTATTTCAGTATTAGATAGCTCATTCATCGAGTAAGGCTAGGCTATTTATATTATCACGCTCAGAATAATACAACCGAGGAAACTCAGGAAAATGTGGAAAAAAACGGGAGAAATAATAGAAAGGGTTTATCTCACGAAATACTGGAGCAATTTTTATGGCAATATTTGGCACAGATATAGGGTAGGCCTCGTGAAGGAAGTAGGGACATTTAAGCTATTTTTATGAGGAAATGTACGGTTTCCGAAAAATTACTAATTTACGCGGGCGAAGCCGCGCGGGACATCTAGTTTTTTAAACAAAAAAATGGTACTTGTGCCTCACTTGACATAGATATGTGGGAGAGCCATGCTTCGGCACGAATGGGCCGGTTCGACCGGAGAAATACCACGTTCTCACAGAAAACCGGCGTGAAACAGCGCTTGCGCTGTGATTCGCCGAGTGAGTGAGTTTACCGGAGGCCCAATCCCCTACTCTATTCCCTTCTCTACCATCCCCTATTCCCTTCCCTTCCCATCCCTACCCTATTCCCTCTTGAAAGGCCGGCAACGCACCTGCGGCTCTTCTGATGCTGCGAGTGTCCATGGGCGACGGAAGTTGCTTTTCATCAGGTGACCCGTTTGCTTGTTTGCCTCCTTATTTCATTAAAAAAAAGATATAGGTATAGTGTGTCGCTGTCCGCGGACTTTTTTGTAGATATTTATAAGATTTTGACAATTGGATGGAAATTTGAGATTAATACGATAATATATGGGGAAGATATTCAGGAACCCTATTTATCATCATCGCAAGATTGCACGTGGGACTGATTTTTTGGTAAGGACAAAAATAAAACAATTTTTTTATCAATAATTGGATATAATCATATCATTACTGAGTTCTTCGTAAACTGACAAAAATTATAAGTTCATGCAATATGTAACCTAAGTGAATTTATTATGGTTCCTCGGGATGTCTCTTCGTCAAGTGATACTTCAAACTGGACCACTGTACGAAGCTCTCCCCGCACAACTTGCACACGCATCTTCGGTCATTCAAATGTATCCTCATATGTGTGTCCAAATATTTTGCCGTTTTAAAACTCTTATCGCAAACATTACACTCAAAAGGTCGTTCGGGGCGATGAAGGATCGCATGCCTTTTTAAATGTTTGTTATCGCCAAATTTCTTATGGCAGACGTCACATTCGTAGTTTCGTTCTCCCATGTGAAATGTTCTCTGATGATGCAACAATTGGGATTGGTTTACGAACTTTCTGTCGCAGGCGTTGCACTTCGGCATGGGCACTCCGTGGGCTTCCTCCATGTGCGCCGGCCGCTTGTGACCCGGCACCAAGACATCACAGAGGTGGCAGCTCCGCAAGTGTCGACGTTTCTTCAAATGCACCTCATTGTAATGCTGCTTGACAAAATCCTTTTTCTTAAACACTTTCTGGCACATCATACACGAAAACACCGTTGCTCCGTCCTCGTTTGTAGTAATCGTGTATCTCGGATCCTCTTCTTGTTGACCTATAAGTACAAAATTATTTATTTTTATTTTTACTTAAATTAATTAATAATAATAATAATAATAATAATATGTTTATTGCCAAAACTTTTTTACACATAACATACCGATTCTATATTGCAATTTGCTTAAGACTAGAATTTTTATGAGAAAACAGTTTGCAGCGGCCTTTGCACTAAGCACAGCTTGTGTCGCAAAAACCAGATAATGAGATACCAATTAACCTGCTCGGATACAATATTACTAACCACTAAATCTAAGTTATATTTAATCTTGAACAATGACATAATAAGGTTTGTTGAAGTGTGTTGGTATGTGTTGTGTATGTGTGTAAGTGTTGTGTGTGTGTGTGTATGTGTGTGTGTGTGTGTATGTCTTTTATAAGTGGCTCAATAAGAGTTCAGTTTCTATGTAGTCTATACCTAACAGCCAATCCTCCAAGATTTTCTTTGATTGCCTAACTGTTGACTTAATAAAGGACGGGACTTTTTTACAGACTTCGTTATACAGGTAAGGTATTAGGAAGGGTGCATGGCGTTGTGCAAATGTCGTACGTACTTGAGGAATTGGAATTTTGTAAACTCTGCGGTCGAGAAGGGAATGATACTGTGGAGAGTTTATAATAATTTTGTGTTGGAAGGTGGCAGCTCTTAGGATATAAATTTGTCTGACACGTAGGACTTTGCTTTCTTTATAGAGTAGGTTGGTTGAGTATCGAAATGGCCTTTTCAACATAACTTTAAGGACAGATCTTTGTGCACGCTCGAGCTGAATTAGTTTTGATTTAGCTGCTCCGCCCCAGACTTTAATTGCATAAATGAGTGTAGATTGACAGAGAGCTTTGTATACGGTATTTACAACTTCCTTATTTGCCGAAAATCTAAGGTTTTTCATAATGAAAGTCAATTTGCGTACGCGAGAAGCAGTTGAAGAGATATGCTGGCTGAATGAAAGGTTTTCGTCTATGTGTATGCCTAAATATTTAACATTGTCCACGCGCTGCAAGGAAGGACAAGAACATGATAAAAAATTAGAGTTACAGGAGTGCATTTTTAACGAGAGGGACAGAGCAGGTTTTGAAGAGGAACTTATATGAAATGCGACATATTTGGTTTTGTGTACATTAAGCGTCAGTAGGTTTGAGTTAAGCCACTTAGAAGCTGTACCGAGACCTTTTTCGGCAATTCCAAAGACTTCTTCCCAAGTGTTACCACGGAAAATTAATGCGGTGTCGTCTGCATAGCAGACAATGTCCACTCCATCCAACTGCAAATCCAAAAGATCGTTCAAGTATAACAAGAACAGAGTAGGACCCAGGATACTGCCTTGGGGAACTCCAAAGTTTATTGGTAGAGAGTTGCTCACGGTACCGACATACTTAATATATTGTAGCCGATCGGATAGATAGCTACGAAACCAAGATAGAGGTACACCTCTTACACCGAGGGATTCTAGTTTGCTAAGAAGGATTGGGATTGAAACCGTGTCGAAAGCCTTGGAAAGGTCTAAAAATACTCCAAGACAGTATTTCTTCTGATCTAAAGCAGAAGATATTATATCACATAAAAGCATTGTCGCATCCTCGGTCGACTTATTACGCTGAAAGCCGAACTGTTTCTTAGAGATGACATTGTGTGATTCCAAAAAATTAGTCAGACGTTTATTTATAATTTTCTCAAGCAGCTTGGAGAAAATGCATAACAACGATATGGGCCGATAATTGTTAGGACTATATTTGCAACCGTCCTTGTGCAAAAGAGTAATAGCCGCCGTTTTCCATTTAGAGGGAAATACTCCTGTTGAAAGGCTCAAATTATAAATGTACGTAAGGGGGGTGAGGATAGCAGATCCAATATGTTTAATCAATCGGGGACATATTTGGTCTGATCCAGGAGAACTATCTACGTTTAAATCCGATATCAAGCTGTGAACTTCCTGTGGGTCTGTGGGGGCCAAAAATAATGAGTCAGAAATTGATCGCGTAGGTTTAAAATTTTTTGCCAAGTTCTTTTCAGTCGTAGCAAGATTTTTGAGTATTGTATTAGCCAAATTTGAGCCAACGTGTGTAAAGTATTCATTACATTTATTTAATGAGCTTACAGGGTCTGCCTCAATAAAACTTAAGGCATTCGCTTCATTTTTCTTATCAGCTATGTGGCATATTTTTTTAATGGAAGACCATAGTTTCTTGGGGTTGCCCTTGTTGAGTTCGAGCATTTGTGATTCATAGGCAATTTTCAAATTTCGTTGGAGGTTAAAAAGAAAATTTCTGTATCTTTTGTATGTGTGTTCTGCTACTTTATTGTTGGGATCTTTTCTCCATTTCATGTGTAGCTTGTCGCGATTTCTTTGACACCTCATGAGTCCTGGGGTAATCCAGGGATGAATGTTAAACTTACTACGACTAATGCGGACTGAATGTGAATGTTTGTCAATAGATGCTCTTAATATATGATAAAAATTCTCCGTGGCCTGCTCAACATTACCGCTTGTAATAACAGAGGTCCAATCGGAACTGAGATCCTCTAAGATGCCATCATAATTAATTTTAACTCGAGTTCTTTGCAGTGGTCTTTTGTTTATTTTGAGTGAAGTTGCCAATATACATAATTCATGATCTGTTATATTTGAGTTTGCTACTATGCCTATAGTGTGGGTAAGTAAGTTTGTGAATAGGTGGTCGAGACAGGATGAACCTCTTGTGGGGAGAGTAATAGCTGGCAGAAGCCTATGAGTAGAAAGCATACACAGGTATTCTGCGTAGCTATCGTCTAATGGTATTGACAGCGTATTTATATTAATGTCACCGCCTAGCATCAGAATCTTTGTGCTGTTATTTTGCAGTAAATTATCAAGTGATATCAAAAACCGGTCAATGCATCTGAACGAGGGCGAACGATATATGCCAAGAACGACTATTCTATCATCCAGAGTGACTTGTAAGCAATTGCAATCATCACAGTCTGGTTCACAAGATGAGACGTTCCATTTATCCGATACATAGATGACGACACCCCCATTTTTATTAATATATTTTGATGTTCTAAATGACACATATCCTGGGATCAGAGGAACGATCGTATCTTCAGTCAGAAAACATTCAGTTAATATGATTACATCTAATTGAAAATTTAAACGTTTAAGAGTCACTAAAAAGGAGTCAAAGTTCTGGTTAATACTTCTAATATTAAGCGTCAGGCATAAGAAGTCATGATCTTTAGATAATAATCTATGCCCTGCTTCTAAGTTCTCTAACCTTTCACATGTAATTGTTAACGATTGATCAATTTCATCCGATAGATCCATTACTGTAAACAATTTTTAAAATTATAATATCTACGACATATTATTAGAGAACGAGTGTGATAGAGTTTTTTTTTTTTAGAGGTTTGAGATTGAAGGCTGTATATAGCATGATCATGTGGTTTGGGGCAATGAGCTGAAAGCATTGTTAAAGAAAAAAACCACAAGTCAAGTATGTGTTTTGAGCTTATATTACGGGGAGATATGATTATGAAGAGAAGGTGAGTAGCTGAGATGTGTAGTGTGACTAATTGTGGTGTGCGGATCAGCGCAAATTGTGAGTAAATATGAAATACAAAAACAAAGTACAGAAAAGAAAGACTTAATCTACGAAATGCTTGAGTTTGCAGGAGTTCCAACAATACTGTCCAGGTCTGCCATGGATGTAATACGCTTAGCTTCTTTGCCATCAGATCTTCTAACAAAGATGTTGCCGTTGCGGGTCCAGCAGTATCGAAAGTTAAATTGCTTACATCGTTCCCTGGTCGCACGAAAAATATCTCTATTTGCTTTAGTTAATCTTTCGTTCCAATAAATTTTTGATTTTTCGTTCCAATAAAAATCTTTAGTTAATCTTTCGTTCCAATAAAATTTTACTGTTATGAGCTATTCAATGTATTAAATACTTGGTTATGGATTTTTTGACCTTCAATCCTGGCCGTGCTTATTTCATTCAAAAAAATTGTTATATAATATATACATAATAAATATAATACATAAATCAATAAAAAAACTATGAACATAATCAATTTTCAATTTGACAACAAACTTCAACCATAAATAAAAGTGAATGAACCCGAATTTAAAAATTAAATATTTTTTGTAATTGAAGGTAGCGAAATAAAAAATCCTTGTTCACAAATCACGCGTCGAGAGCGTGACATATTCTCATCCATTCCTATTTCCATCCATCCATCATTCCATCCGGTCCTAAGCCCGTCAAAGTATGAAGGGAAAATTCGCAACTTATGATAATAACAAGAACTTATGATAATAAAAGAACTAAGAAGCGGGAGGGCGGCGCGGGCCGCGCATGGCGCATGTGTCCATATTTTGTGCTGTTTGGTAGGATAACTTTCGGAAGCCATTTCTCAACATTTTAGTACTGAGTGATTATAAAAGAAAAAATACGTGTATTTTTATTTTTAACAAGGATCAACATATCCAAATTTGGCAGGAAGGTTAAATTGCACCCTGTATGAAGAGCAGTTTTTGTCTTCGTGTGTCAGTATTAAACGATCCGCTCGTCGACCTCTGACCGCCGCCGCTGTGAAACTAACGAATTGTAATTTCTACGTCATTACTATGCGCGATAGCCTATAGAACTATTTAAATTCGCCAAGTGTGAAAAATCTGTGTCAAGCAAAGAAGAAAAGAGGGCTCTCGAAATGAGCTATAGAACCAATGAATAAGGAAACAGATGGAGGCGACATAACTACAAAAAAGTGTGGCCGGCGCCATATTGCCAAGAACTAAACATGGCGGTCTATAGTGATGGGACACTCGGTTGATATTTGTCGAGGACATCGATAAACTAACATGTTATAAGTGAGCGTCCTGTTATATATATTTATAAGACTTATATTGATATCAAAAATGATTTTTTTTATATTATATAAAAAAAATATCATTTTTGCCTATTTTGTCTCTATGTATACATAGAGACAAAATAGGCAAATATGGGTTTTTTTTATATAGGAGCCTCCTTAATTTTAATAAAACTATTTAATTTATTTTAAGTTTATTAATTATTATTTAAGTTGCCATTATTGATATCGGGCAAAAATTACCAAAAAATCGGACAAATACTAGTTGTACTCGTGCACGAAGTGTTTACAGTTTATTTTAATTTTACCATCAATTATTATTATTATTTAAGTATGTATACAACTGAGTATTTTGTGAACATTTCAAGTGCCTATTTTTTTCGCGATATATCGAGACCGATATTGATATTTTTTCAAATATCGATGTATCGATATATCGATATTTTCTTTCAATTTCGACATCCCTATAATACGACACTTTGACAGTTTATGTACCGCGGAGAACCGGAAAATAAAATGGCGGACCGGCCACAGTATTTTGATTTGGTAGAGACCATTATGCCGAGTCCACTTATAAAAGTCAATGTACAGAACGAAAAAGAGGTTAGTAAAATCTGCTCATTCCCTCATTTTATTCCCAAATTACAGTCCACTCAATTTTAAATTAAAGTTAAAATGGTATTGGAGCTACCAAAAAGAGTATATTCGGTTGCATAGGCTTGTCATTCAAAAGATCCTAGTGTACACATTGTTGCGTGTGTAATGTTTTATTTATTAAATAATGTATGATGAAAGCATAATTTCAACATAATAATATTCATTCGATGCACTCCTTCACCATATAAACTTTAACTGTGAAAAATTTCATTCACCTACGTTCCCGCATTTTTCGTCAACAGGGACCCAAAGTTACCGCTGCAAATGCCTACCCAGCAATGTCAATTCACAGAAACCGAGGGTTGGGATTTGAATCACGCCATATAGGGAGAGGGGGGCGGGGGGGAACAGTGGCATTTTATAGGGGTTATGTATCCCTTTCAAATGACACCTGATTTGTGTCTAAGAGACGCATAGTTTTAATGTAGCTTTCGAATGGTGAAAGAATTTTTAAAATCGGTCCAGTAGTTTTTGAGCTTATTTCATTACAATGAAACAAGCAAAAAACAAACAAAGTTTTCCTCTTTACAATATTAGTAAGTATTTATATTTATATAATATATTATAATACAATAATATCTATAGAATTAATATTATATATAATAATATAAGGAGGAAAAGTTTCTTTGTTTTGTTACATGTATTGAATTTGTTCATAAAATACTGAACTGATTTTAAATATTCATTGACTATTGATACTTTTAAAAAAAGACTCAAACAATATTACTTAGATTTAGCTGCAAACTCTTAAACCCTTACGATTTATCCTCTTCTTCGATTCATATTATTATAATACTTATATGTATTTATTTTATTCGGTATAAAGTATCTATTATATTTATTTGTGTATTATATTTATTTATTTATATACTAATAGTATCTTATTTTATTTTTATTTTAAATATTTTTAGTTATATGCCTGGTAGAGACTGCTTCCAGCAGTAAGGCCGCCAATTCAAACTATTTCTGTTTTTGTAACGTGTGTAAATTGATCTGTTTTGTTTGTTTGAATAAAGAGTTTTTTTATTTTATTTTTTATTATTCATTCACCTACAGAAAGCTAGTAACATCATTAACTGATAAACATAATATTATGTTTAATTCGGAAAAATATTAGAAATCCTTCCGAAAATTGCAAAAATGTGTTAAAAATTTACCATTAAAAATACTTATTGCGCTTGCGCTGCGAAAAGTATTGATGATACATAAAATTTAAAAACAATGTTCTACATATTCATAGTATTATTAGGCATAGCAACCGCCGGCCTCATCAGTTGCTGCTGTTCCCGGCAGGCCGAGGAGGAGAAACGCAGTTCCCACTACGGCCGCGTAGTCGTCACGCTACAGCACGTCGCAGTGGAACGTAGCGCTGGCCACAAGGACGCCATCGAAACATCGGCTCTCCAACAAATCAACTGGCATTCGATGCATGAATTACAGCTACAGGAGCCCGAATAATGGAACTCCCGAGCACTGCGACCAGCGAGCTCGGTGACCGCTTTGCGGAGAGGCTACGCGGTGTCTTGGAAGGAATAGCCAGAGTCGCCAGACCATCGAAATGCTCTAACATACGCATTTCTGGTCTGGACGACTCCGTAACGAAAGAGGATGTTATAGCCGCGGTTATAGCAAGAACGAGTTGCTCCCCGGAACACATAAAGGTGGCGAGTGTAGGAGTATAGGCGAAAGGGAGCCCCGTGACTGCCGCCAACACCCTTGTATTTTTTTATTTAGAGCTGCAAGTGCGTTGCCGGCCTTTTAAGATAGGGGAGGGTAGAGGAGGTAGGGAAGAAAATAGAGTAGGGGACCGGTCAGCTCATTCACTCGGCGAAACACAGCACAAGTGCTGTTTTACGCTAGTTTCTGTGAGCCCGTGGTATTTCTCCGGTTGAGCCGGCCCATTCGTGCCGAAGCATGGCTCTCTCACGCTCACATGGCCTCCCTTGTAGCTACGGGTCATATTCTGTTCGTTGGCTAGAGCGAGCTCCAGCACGCCGAGGCACGAGTCCAGTTATTAGAACGAACCGCGTGTTATGAAATTTTACCGTTGCCTGGAGGTCGGCCATATAGCGCGGCGATGTAAAACAGAGGTGGACGGGGGCCAGCAGCTGTACTCCGACTGCTGCGCGAAGCCGCGCGTTGTCTGCGCAGCGGCGGGTAGAAACCAGAAGAACCAGAGCCCAGTAATGGGTATATCGATCTCTTCTTTGCCAGCCCCGTGGTTCGAGAACTGGTCCATGACTGGAGGATAGTTGAGGAAGTCGAGACGCTGTCAGATCGTCAATACACCCAGGCGCAGTATGGTTTCCGGTCACAACGCTAGATAATAGACGCAATCCTCCAGGTCAAAGAGCATACGGAGGACCAGATTGTGAATGGCAAATTGGTGTTGGCGCTGTCTTTTGATATTGCCTTTAACGAGTTACCCTTTGAAACCATCGGGGAAGGTCTTCGATATCACAACTTGCAATGGTACCTCCGTAAGACCATCAGAAGGTAATCTGCGTCGGCCGCGACGGTGTTATAGTCCGAATCGTGATGGGTAGGAGTTGCGCGACACAAAACGAATGCCATTTTCTTCCGTGGCCTCCGAAGGCGCTCTCCTGCTAACTCAATCCTCCTCATCAGAGATATTCAGGTGCCGATCGGAACGCAAACTGCAATACCTGGACCTGGCGTTGGTCTCCAGTTGGTCCTTCGTCGCTCATTTCCGCCGATTGGTACTTCGACTAAAGAAGACGGCCATGGGCCTTGGACGCCTCCTACCCAATTTGGGGGTCCTGGGTCAACTCTTGACCGGGTTCTTCACTCCATGACCCTGTATGGAGCTCTCGTCTGGGCGGACCATCTTCACGCCCAGGGCAGGGCGCTACTACGAAACCCACAGCGATCGATGACGCTGCGAATCAACCGCGGATACCGCACTGTATCCTGCGAAGTAGCGCTCGTCCGCTAGAACCCCGCTTTTGGACCTGGGAAAGCGGGTTCTGGGTGAAATTTACTATAGCACGGCGGAGTTTAAGGAGAGAGGAAACAGAGTTTACCCTGAACTGACCACACGGTGGAGGCGTCAGGCTCGCGCATAATTATAATGCACACTTGGGAGGCGCATTATAATAATGCGATGGTGGCGGTAAGTCGACCGCACCTGCAGATGTGGGTAACTCGCTTCACCTTCCGTTTGTAGCAGATGTTGACCGGGCACCGGTGTTTCGGCCATTATTTGCATCGTACTTCTAGAAGAGAACCGACAACGCAGCAGGTCTTAGAAACCGGTTTTTTGAAAAACGTTTCGTTCCTCTAAACCGGTTTATGAATCGGTTTTTAAAAATATGGGTATTTTTTATCAACCGATTATAATTTTCTTTTCAATACAGGAAATGATTTGCGGCCCATGTTCATAGAACGTGCGTAATGGATATTTATTTTTCACACTAAACAGAACAGAACAGCATTTGCGAGCGCGAGCGACGCACACAGCAAATAAAAACTTTGATCAAGTCGCGACTCGCGGCCGATCTCACTATAAACCGATTTATTTAGGTTCCAAATATCGTTCCTATTTTGTTTCTCCCTTCGTTCGCTCCGGAACGAAACCGTATAACAAAATTTGTTTAACCCTTAAAGTTCCGGTTGATTTTGAACCGGTTTCAAGCCCTGCAACGCAGTGGCACTGCTATCACGGAGACGACACAGCAGCACACGCTCGAGGACTTCCCAGAATGGGCGGAGCAACTAGCGTTTTTCTGCGCAACCATCGGATACGACCGTAGTATCCCGGCCATAGTGACGACAATGGTTCGGTCGAGCGAAGGATATAGCTATAGCTGACTTCTGCGAGGATGTCATTTCGCAGAAAGAGGCTGTCGAACGGGAAAGAGAAGCGGACGTGGCCGCAGATCCCACACGCACGCCAACTCCCGTCGTAAACGGGGCTTGGACGTTGAATCTGGGAATCCGCTGCCGGGCAGCAGCCCGGTGCCTGAGGCTGCTCTCCGAAGGTTTTAGCAGCTTAAAGTATAGCAGGCGGCCTTTCCCTCGGGTTGCCGGGAATGCGCAATGCATTTCCCACCGTTAAAGAAAAAAGGAGGTACCAAGTACGTGAACAAAACAGTAAGTAAGTACATTATGTACTTTCAAGATTTAGCTTTTACAAAATGGCGAAACATGGCTCTCGCTGGCTTTTGCGCTACATATTCTTTTTACATGTGAAGATAATTAAATAAAAAAAGCTCAGCACCTCATCGCAAGATTGCACGTGGGACTGATTTTTTGATAAGGACAAAAATAAAATAAAAAATTTATCAATAATTGGCTATAATTATATCATTACTGAGTTCTTCGTAAACTGACAATAATTATAAGTTCATGCAATATAACCTAAGTGAATGAATACTACGGTTCCTCGGGATGTCTTTTCGTCACGTGATACTTCAAGCTGGGCCACTGCACGAAGCTCTCCCCGCACAACTTGCACACGAATCTTCGGTCATTCAAATGTATCCTCATATGTATTTGCAAATATTTTGATGTTTTAAAACTCTTATCGCAAACATTGCACTCAAAAGGTCGTTCGGGGCGATGAAGGACCAAATGCCTGTTTAAATGAGCGACATTGGCAAATTTCTTGTGGCAGACGTCACATTCGTATTCTCGTTCTCCCATGTGAAATGCTCTCTGATGACGCAGTAATTTGAATTGGTATGCGAACTTTCTGTCGCAGGCGTTGCACTTCGGCATGGGCACTCCGTGAGCTTCCTCCATGTGTGCCGAGCGCTGGTGACCCGGTACGCAGACATCACAGAGGTGGCAGCTCCGCAAACGTCGTCGTTTCTTTAAATGCACCTCTCTATGATGCTGCCTGATTAAACCTTTTTTCATGAACACTTTCTGGCACATCTTACACGAAAACACCGTTGCTCCGTCTTCGTTTGTAGTAATCGTGTATCTCGGATCCTCTTCTTGTTCACCTAGAATTACACAACTATTTATTTTCATATTTTGAATATTTTATTTGTGCTCTCAACTTCGTTCTCGTGGGTAATTTGTAATAAAAAAAAGATTGTTGCAACTTGCAAATACATTTTTTTACGTATGTGGGATAAGTTGTATCTTTATGCTCGCTGTTTGGATCGAGAAGATGATGTTTGCCACAGACATAGATCATGATAGATACCGCATGTGTATGTACCTCGCATGCTATATCGCGCTCCCAAACGACGAGCAATGCTCATCTTTCGAAAGTCTGTTCTTTAGTCTGTTATCGGAATCGGACGTCAATCGGAAATTTAAAAATGCCTAAATACTTAAAAGTGCCGTATTGAGCTGTAGAAATTCAAATAGAAACGTTGGCCTAAACAATGGGCACTTTTCTTATCATCGGTACGTCACAGTAGCTATAAAAAAGTGGCACGCTCGTTTTCATACAAATGGAGCAACATGCGGTATCTATCTTGATCTATGTCTGTGCTGTTTGCCCACAATTATACAGGGTGCAATTAAACCTACCTGCCAAATTTTTTTTGGGGCTTAGGTATCATTAGGTGAGTCCATTAAACCAAAAAAACTAGGGTGTTAATTTTTTTACAATAACATATTTTATCCCAAAAAAAAATCGATGCACAATGGTCACTTCATAAGTTAATAATAATTGCGATATTGCGACCGAGCTCTAGTACATCGCGCCGCACAGATATCCAGTCGAGACCGGTTATGCGTAGGGGTAAAGCGGGGGTGACGCGCGGGGTGGGAGGCGGAAGAATAAGACAAAACCATTGTTACCATTATACATCATTTAATTTATGACTATTATTGAAATAATAGTCATTTATATTTTGTCTTTCATCTTCATCTTTATTCTTTATTTTGAGCAAAGCGCATATTTCATGATATATGCAAGTTTCATAACATCGCGCTTCTCTTGGGAAAATGATGTTTTCCGAGACCAAAAGTAGCCTTTTTAACTCTTCATCCTTTTAACTAAGTCTATGACCAAAATCAAGTCAATTGGTTGCTTCGTTAGGGTGTGAAGAAAGGACAAACAAGTAGACAAACAACTTTCGCATTTCTAATAACAGTATATGGATAATATATCTTTAAAAATATATGAAATTTCATAAAAAAATTAAATATATACTTATTTAAAACCAGGTTTATTAATCACTAGATAACGCCTGCTACTTTTTGCTTAAAATTTCGTTTATCACGTGGGAACCGTACATTTTTTCCGGGAAAAAGTATCCTGTGTCCTTTCCCGTGACTTAAAGCAACTCCATACCAAATTTCAGCAAAATCGGTTCAGCGGTTTGGGCGTGAAGTGGTAACAGACGATAGACAAACAGACACACTTTTGCATTTATAATGTTAAGTATGGATAGAAACTAAATAATAAAAAAAACAAGTTGGTACTTCATTTTTATTGAAGGGCTGTCGAATTTTTCCACAAATATAAGTATTCTTTCGGTTAAAAAATCGAAAGTGGCAAAGATTTTTATTTGAAACACGACGTATAGAATCGAAACGGTCATTTTCGATGAAAATGATGTATGAAAAAACAACGTACATAATCGAAAATGGTACGTACGATACTATTTTTTTTTTATGAAATAAGGGGGCAAACGAGCAAACGGGTCACCTGACGGAAAGCAACTTCCGTCGCCCATGGACACTCGCAGCATCAGAAGAGCTGCAGGTGCGTTGCCGGCCTTTTAAGAGGGAATAGGGTAATAGGGGAGGGTAGGGATGGGAAGGGAAGGGAATTGGGGATGATAGGGAAGGAAGGGACTTCTACGAATATTTTAAGACTAAAATCCATTTTTATATATAAGATAGTTTAAAATCAAATAAAGTGTTGTTTATTGATGAGGGCACGTGCTCACCGATACATCGTAAGCTCGCGAAATTTAACTTTCTTTTGTATACGACGGATAGACCATTACGTTTCGATAACATAAGTCTCTAAATATAGGAAACCTAAAGAATTTTCAAAATTTTTGAAGCTTTAATAAAAAATATAAAAAAAATAGCCTAAAACAGTAATAAAAAAATTGCCATTTTTCAGATTCAATTACTTACATAGGGTCCATCGGTTTGTTATACTAGGGCTATTTGAGAAGTGAGGGCGGAAATATATTGACGCCAAGAACAATAGACGACTTATCAGCATCTGAGGATTGACTAAGAACAATAAGTTGTGTAAATAAGTTCCAGCAGAAATCGCTTAGGTTCCCGCTCACGCACTCTATACCCTCTTTTGAGACATTCGTTAACCGGACTACTAATAAATAAAAAATTATAAAATGAATATCATTTTAATCTCTATAGTACAAAATTTATAATTTCGAAAAATTTAACTATCGAGTCAAAATAAGTGAATTGTGTTTTTCGTTATGCTAATATCAGATAAATATACGATTAAATAAATCTCAATTAGATTTAAGTCAATCGTCTTCCGGAATCGTAATACTCATTAAAACACAGCAAAATTTGGCAGCCCGCTCTAACCAAATTCGATGCGCATATGTACTATGTTAAATAAATATTGTGATTGTGTTTTTACTTACTGGCCAGATTTTACTTGCGGGTTTGCCCGCGTGTAATTCTAATAGATTGCTAGTCTTTAACTCAATAAATCATATTATTATATGTAATTATGTATTTGAAGTAATGTTACAATATATTGTTGATGTCGACTAATAAAATAAATAATAATATAAAAGGACTCAGTATTTAAATTTACTGATTTTTTTTATACCTACTGAAAGTTACATTAGGCCTTAATATTTTATGATATGAGATCCGGGTACGTTCGAGAAAGGAACATTCTGGAATAGTCTGGGGCTCGTTTAGGCCCATATAGCCGCAGGGAGGCGAGCTAGTTTAATTCAGTTTGTGCTTCCTTCGAGACGACTTCGAAGTGAGAGAACAAGTGATCATGAGTGATACCAGTGAAACCTACGACTTAGGACATCGTGAGTGTTTGGACCTAGTGCTTTGGATCTAGTTCTAGTGAATAATGTCTTCAAAAGAGTCAGCAGGTCTTTCCCTCCAAATCCTTTGAACCGTAGCACGTATTTTGCCTGACCTCGCTCAGTACAGCAAATAGCGATTCTATGAAATATTTTATTTTATTACTAATTTTGATAGCAGCAATATTATGTACATCAATAATAGAACAATAGAGATAAATATGATGTAGTCGTAAAACAACGCGTCACGACTAGCGACGCTTTGACTGTGCCCCAGAGGCCCAGACGCCAGTGTGAGTTGCGACTTGCACCTATCACGTTGTCACTTGTCAGAGAATGTTGTAGAACAACCTTTCCCAACTTGTGGTGGAATATCATCTGTAGATCATACATAATCCGTTTTTTTTACTACTTAAATGCGCCATGACTGTGCTCAACTTCCTAGCCACGCGGCTAAAAAAGGTTGGGAAATACTGATGTAGAATGTAGTTATGATCTTTTAGTAGATGAGACAGCTGATCATGTTGACTGCGACAGCGACTGTTTTAGTATAATAGGTTGGGGAAAAAGTCTTTCCGCGTTATAATATTATGTATTATATTCACAAAAGTGGTGATCTGATGAAGGATGCATAAGTAATCGAGGGAACTCCTCAAAATTTATATGGAAACATGTGGTGACTTCGGTTTCGTGAGAAGTATTCTAAGCATATGCTACCAACAAGTAAGACATAATACACAGAGGTATACCTGGTATACCGTGGTTCGGAAGGTGCTGAGAGAACTCCTGATTCTTTATAGATACAAGTTTGAAAGTTTCGGGCTTCGGCGTTGTTTTAAGAACGGAAAACATGTGCTACTATATAAATTATATTCATCATCATCATCATCATCATCACTACCATATTATACCATACATCGTCCCATGGTTATGACTTATGAGCCTATAATGACCCTGTTATTGGTACTTTTCATAGTCTTTTAGATCGAGACTCGAGTTTGTCAAGCGATCAATCGAAAAAAATGTATACTCTATATCAAGCGAAAAAAATCTATACTTAATAATTAATATTATAAACCTGAAGAGTATGTTTGCTTGAACGCGCTAATCTCAGGAACTACTGGTCCGATTTAAAAACTTATTTCAGTGTTAGATAGCTAATTTATCGAGTAAGACTATAGACTATATATTATCACGTTAAGACTAATACGACCGAAGACACTCAGGACAATGTGGGAAAAACGGGGGAAATATTAGTGTAGTGAAGGGAGTAGGGACATAAGAGCTATTTTTATGGGTTAAATGTACGGTTTCCGTAAAATTCCTAAATGACGCGGGCGAAGCCGCGCGGGACATCTAGTCAATAATAATCATAGAATTAAAGATATATTCGTAAAGTTAAAATAAAAGGTTCATGCAATATACCTAAAATGTATTAGGTAATATTATGGTTCCTCGGGATGTCTCTTCGTCACGTGATACTTCAAACTGGACCACTGCACGAAGCTCTCCCCGCACAACTTGCACACGCATCTTCGGTCATTCAAATGTATCATCATATGTACTTTTAAAGTTTCTGATGCTTTAAACCTCTTAGCGCAAACATTGCACTCAAAAGGTCGTTCGGGGCGATGAATGGCCGCATGCCTTTTTAAATGATTGCTATCGCCAAATTTCTTGTGGCAGACGTCACATTCGTAGTTTCGTTCTCCCATGTGAAATGTTCTCTGATGACGCAACAATTGAGATTGGTTCACGAACTTTCTGCCGCAGGCGTTGCACTTCGGCATGGGCACTCCGTGAGCTTCCTCCATGTGCGCCGGCCGCTTGTGACCCGGCACCAAGACATCACAGAGGTGGCAGCTCCGCAAGTATCGGCGTTTCTTTAAATGCACCTTTTCATAATGCTGACTCACTAATCGCTTTTTCTTAAACACTTTCTGGCAAATCTTACACGAAAACACCGTTGCTCCGTGCTCGTTTGTAGTAATCGTGTATCTCGGATCCTCCTCTTGTCTACCTAAAATTACACAATATTTATTTTCATATTTTGAATTTTTTAGGGTTCCGTAGTCAACATGGAACCTTTATAGTTTTGGTCCGTCCGTCTGTCCGTCTGTCCGCGGGTTTGCTCAGAGACTATAGAACCTACTAAAGCTTTCGTTAAACTGAGCAGTCCTCGTCAACGCCAAACTACACTCTTGAGTCTTGGCTCGTAGGATACGGTGGCTCAATGAAATCTCCAATATTTAAAACGGAACATCTCACGCCTGAAATGAAATCATTTCGTGCAGCAGTTAGGAGCTAGGGCAAAAGCCAAGGAACGTCATTATAATTTGTCTGGATACGTAATGGCCGCATTTATGTTAGAAAATCAGACACCTCAGAGTAATATTAAGAAGGGTTAAAATTAGTTCACTTAATGTTTTTTTGTATTTTCAATTGTACAAACTTAATGCTTGCGTTTATTATAGTCGTTTATAATGTTCATAGATTTAAGTGTATACTATCAAAAGAGGATGAGCAGAAATGTATGGAACCTGGGACCATCCACCAATGGCATTGAAATATGTGTCATCGGATAGGTATCTTGAATTGGAACAACAATTGCTAAGATACATTTGTTATTACAGCTGTCCGTTCCAAGTTATGAGACTTGTAAGTTCAAATAAAAAGGTTACGTTTACCCAAGGCTAACCAAACTACTTGATTACCCGAGCTATTTTATTAGCTTCTTTTCTCTAAAAGTCTGCCCTCCTGTCATTTAAGCACTTGCTTTTTACATAATTGGAGAGGATGTTTGTGTTTGTTTACTTTGTGGCGTATAATATGACCTCGTGCGTATTTGAAAGTGTTTTATAATAGCTACAGCTATTTAAAAATTGACGACCACGTAAGGCAGCGCCCTATTAAAATATTTTTGTCGTAGCAGCTTTAAATCTCGTTTAAGGCGGCCGTTCACCACTACCCAGCGGAATACTGTTACAGCTCGATCTTCACTTGCCTGTTCTGTAGCAAGCGGTGTCTCCCCACGGTCTTTAGATGGTGGTACGAACCACTCATAACCGTAAGCTTCGATAGACTCCAACCCATCCCCAAACTCACGGTCCAAGAAAAACATGTCATATCCTTGAATTAAAACATGCAATGTGTTTTCATTGTCATTCATGATGTCTAGAATTATTTGCGTGTCAGTTTTCGTGTCAGCAAGTGCATTTCTTAAGTTTAGAGTATATTTTTCTTATGCGATAAAAAGTCTCATTACTCCAAATGGACAGTTGTTACAGCAAGGTGGTAACAGTGATTGTTGTTCCTATCGAGGGGACCTATCCAGTGATATGTGCCTTTTTGCTATTGGAGGGTGGTCTCAATCTACCCAATGTCTTTTACGCGGCTTGAGCAAAAACAAGTGATTTTTTTCATAACGTCTATTTTATAATTTTTAATGGACTAAAACAGTATAATCATGTTCGTAACTAAAAAGGTGATATCTTGGATCTGATATTGTCTAGCTCTATTGTTAAAAGCCTACAAGTCAGCAATAATACCGTTATTGGCAATACCGATCCTGCCCATCCAGCACTAGAATTTAATATAAGTATAGAATCAGATAAACTTCTAAATAAAAAAAATGCGAGTAAATTTAATTATTTTAAAGCCAATTACAAAATTATAAATTAAAAGTTAACTGATATTGACTGGGATCATATCTTTAAGAATGTTACTGATGTAGATTCTATGACCGATTTTTTTTACTTTAAATTAAACGACTTGATCGAGAAACATGTACCGAAACATATTTTTAATAACAAAAAGAATTCATATCCTATTTGGTTCAGCGACGATCTAATTCCACTCCTCAGGGAAAAGTACAAATACAGAATTCGCTTTAAAAATATCAGGGGGTGAGCCAAAATCTTTTCGTTTTCGCTTCGTTATAGAATCGCCGATGAAAGTGTATGGCATTGAGATAAGCGTTCGTTAATATGGCGTTGACGTTCGATTCGTCTTATGTCAATTCCATACATTTTTATCGGCGATTCTATAACGAAGCGAAAACGAAAAAGTTTCGGCTAAATGGCCAGCCCCCATAGACAAGTGGCAAAACGCTTACGCTAACGTTAACGCTAACGCTACAAAATGTATGGATTTGACATTAGTATTCGCTAGCGAAGCGATGACTTATGTCAAATCGCATACATTTTGTAGCGTTAGCGTTAGCGTTAGCGCTTTGCCACTTGTCTACAGGCCCTGAACCCTCGAGATCGGATATCTTTGAATTTTAAAGGGATTGATGGCGTGCGTCTCGTCTAGCTATAGCGGTTCTCGAGATACAGCATGACAGACGGAGAGACAGTTTTACCTTTTGGGCGTTTGTTCACTACACGAAATTTTACCATCCGGCGCGGCGCGGCATCCTGATTTCCTACCTTATTTATATGGCAAACGTGAAAGTTATGAACACGCCGTAAAAACTAGGATAATCGAAGATCTGGTGTATCTGTGTTTTCTAATCAGGGTCCCCCTGATTAGAAAACACAATAGCGTAACCAAACTATTAGAGATCGGCATGCCAACTTTACAAAAAATAATATTCAACTTGGTGGGCCGCTTCATTTGACGTAAAAAATCAAAGGTCTGAAGTATCTGATGAAGATTAACCCTCAGCTGGTTTCAACTGTATGATTCAGATATATGGTGATGCCCCCTCAGATCTGCTATAGTTGCATTACACGTGTGATGATAATAATAATAATAACTCCCACACCGGTTTTGGTGACGGTGGCCTGTCTCATTGAAACCAGACCAGTTACGCAGGATAATTTTATAGTGCCCAAGTGTGCGCGCAGTACACAAGAGCAATCTCTTTATTCCTTTACTCGCATAACCCAGTGGGACGGAAGACCGACACAGGATATACATATCAGGCGCAGGACCGACTTTTTACATGCCCATCCGACGCATGGATCATCTAACATCGTACTTATCAGACAATCAGGTGAGTCCATGGGCGTATATAAGGGGGGGGGGGTCCTATCCATCTTACTTGTCCAATCGACAATATATTAGGTACATACCCACAGATTTTCATCGGCGAGGTACATGTTTTTTTTCTATTTACAATATAATAATTATTATTATTCTGTGGAGCGTGTCCGTAGGCAGAGTAGGTATTTAGGCTGCTGCAGAACCCTTCATGAGCGAGTCCAACTCGCACTTGGCCGCTTTTTTACGTTAGGGACCCCCCCCCCCTTATCAAAGCTGCAGCTGCAGGTGCAGGTGACAATAATGTTACAATTACGAAACTAATACCTACTAGAGCGAGCGAGAGAAATACGTGGCTCGATTTTTATTCGGCGGTATCCGCTTTTCTGATATTTCACTAAATTTAGTTTAGTGAAATAACATATCACTATATTTTTAGTAAGAAGATGTAATAAACAAGAATTTGATTTCGTGAAATCCCGGATAACCTCATTTCCCTGCGACAGATATAAGTCAGTCAAATTTTTTGATCAATGAAAGTTGTTGATGATTTTTGTAGCAGTACCTACGTTCGCTCGCCGATTGAAGTGAAAACTGTGCTCAACTTCCTAGCCACGCGGCTAAAAAAGGTTGGGAAACTCTGATGTAGAATGCAGATAATATTTTAGTAGATGAGACAGCTCATCGTGTTGATTGCGACAGCGATTGTGGTTTTAGTATAGGTCTACTTAAGTAAAATTTTGAGACACATGTGAAGATAACAAATTAATTGAAAACTAGGCAGTAGGCACCTCTTCGCAAGATTTTTAGGTGAAAACAAAAATAAATATAATTGTGAATTAAATTTAATCAATAATAATCATAGAATTAAAGATTTATTCGTAAACTTAAAAGGTTCATGCAATGTACCTAAGATGTATAATATAAGGTAATATTATGGTTCCTCGCAATGATATTCTATGTTACTAACGTAACTAGATTGGAAGTTTACGGTAGCAACGCGTTGCCACTTCGAAGATGCCTGCAGGCATATCTCACATACATAATGACATAACGAATATATGACTTGACATTGTCTTTTGAACAAAAAAGTGGTTACGCATTTCTGAGAATCTTTTGTAAGACATTGCTACTCTAGTATTTTAGAAACTCATTGGTTCCTCGGGATGTCTCTTCGTCACATGATACTTCAAGCTGGATCCCTGCACGAAGCTCTTCCCGCACGACTTGCACACATGTCTACGGTCGTTCAAATGCATTTTCATATGTATGTTCAAATATTTTGATGATTTAAACCTCTTATCGCAAACATTGCACTCGAAAGGTCTTTCGGGGCGATGAAGGACCACATGCCTCTTTAATTGAGCGGTACCGGAAAATCTCTTGTGGCAGACGTCACATTCGTAGTTTCGTTCTCCCATGTGAAATGTTCTCTGATGACGCAACAATTTGAATTCGTACGCGAACTTTCTGTCGCAGATGGAGCACTTCGGCATGGGCACTCCGTGAGCTTCCTCCATGTGCACCGGCCGCTTGTGACCCGGCACCGAGACATCACAGAGGTTGCAGCTCCGCAAGTGTCGGCGTTTCTTTAAATGCACCTCTCCATAATGCTGACTCACTAATGGCTTTTTCGTGAACACTTTCTGGCAAATCTTACACGAAAACACTGTTGCTCCGTCCTCGTTTGTAGTAAGCGTGTATCTTGGATCCTCTTCTTGTTTACCTAAAATTACACAACTATTTATTTTCGTCTTTTGAATTTTAAGGGTTCCGTAGTAAACAAGGTACATATATTTTTATAGTTTTTTTTATAATTTCCGTCCGTCTGTCTGTCCGCGGGTTTGCTCAAAGGGTATAGGGTGGGCAAAGGCAAAGCTGTATGCACATATTAATGATGCCGACATTGCCGACAAAATGGTAAGTATACATAAATCCTCCGATCGCGGATTCTTGGAAATCTATTGCCCAACTCCCAGTTGAAACGAGTTGAAACGTTGGTACCTCCCCTACACAACAGGTACACATCAAGCGGGGATGATTTTTTTTGAGACACTACGGAGAATTCACTTCAGACATGAGACATGCCCACAGACGCGCCCGCTGGCATGTCCGAGCGGGCAACTTTACAGGAGGTTTCTGCCAAGTCTGTTTGTGTTAATAGTTACATAATTTAAGAGTAACATTGTCCTACAAATAGAACAATCCATATTTTAGGACCATCGAACCGAAATATTAAATCCTTTCTATCTCTGTTACGAGTAGCTACCACTTTCGAGATTTTCGAGGAAGTAGTCATATCAAAATGACGCTATTCACGAAGAGCTTGATAGCTACGAATAATAATAGTATTTTAAAAAGATAAAACCAACTTCAAAATTGCACGTAAATGCGAACACAAACATAAAAACACACTTGAAATTTGTCACATTTGTTCAGACACTGGTCTAGATTAAAATATACAAAAACTGGGCAGATCTAGAAATATTACATACATACGCGTCGAATTGATAACCTCTTTTTAGGGTTCCATAGCCAAATGGCAAAAAACGGAACCCTTATCGTCCTGTCTGTCTGTCCGTTCGTATGTCACAGCCAGTTTTCTCCGAAACTATAAGAGATATACTATTGAAACTTAGTAAGTAGATGTAGTAACCGCGTTATGATTTTGATACAAAAATTGAAAAAATATTAAAAATTTTACGGGTATTATTTTAAATACGAAATAATTAATTTAAAATCACCGGAAAACTGTGTGTTTACAATACATCACTTCGTCATATTACAATCTCGCGGTTTTTACAATCTTATGGTGACATATATAATCATATTGTATTATTATGAGGAAATACTTGTATTTTTAATGTTCGTGAGTATTAGGTAAGTACAGAACAAACATCGTATTTAAATAATACATAACTTTATTATATTAATACTAAGTATATAAGTATTTATAACCACAAAATTACTTAACGTAACATTGGATTATTTTTGTTAAACAATTGCAATATTATTGCAAATTAGAAAAAATAATATTGTATGAAAAGTATTACCTATACCTACTCATAATGCAATAGTTATATTTAAAATACATATTAAGTGATAATATTATTTGAGTGACCTACTGGCAATTCTAATATTTTAAAACAGTAAATTATATTATTAACAATAAGTTCACAATAATAATAATAATAAACATTTACATTACAAGGTAGGTAGTCTGGATTATATAGGAGCCGAGCTCCGTATGAACCCAAAGTGGAGGTTTTATGTTTGGGCTCATATTGATGGCCTCATCCAAGAGGACTTTATAGATGGTATTCAATAGCTTTGTCCACACTGTGCCTTTTTTTTGTTCATCAAGGGCATGCGTTATAGCGCAGTCAACAGCGAACGTGAGGCATGCGGCATGCCGCATGCCGCATGCCCGTGACGCGCGTTGATATCGTTGCGCTCGCTATGACACTTTTCTTTCAACGCGAGTGGATTTTGACGCATTCAATAGGCTACTTGACCTCATTTTTTTCTTCACGCTAATAGCTTCATAATCATTCATTATTACAAAAAAGCTAATATTTTAATATTTTACACAGTAGTAACCCATAAAAATGTTAATTGAAAAATATGCCTTATAAATGGCGCCGAAAACATTGTCCGCCATAGTGTGACGTCATACGTTTTGTATTTTAAGCTCCCTTTATTGAACATTTTTTATATGCTAAATGTACGCGTCTAAAAGTGCCCAACAATTATAAAAGAATTAAATAAGTAATTAGAAATCATTTGTAATGTTGAAAACTTTTGGAGAAAAGTTTTGGCCATTTCATTTCCTGATGTTTTATTTGAATTATTCAAGAAAATATATTTTACAAATCTTTCAAGGCTTATTTTTATTATTTAAGTATGTACAAATAAACTTACACATAACGAGCGCGATAAATAAAACATTGATTACGAATAGAATGACGTCACATCCAATTCGGAAGTACCGCAAAAGCGTTTTCGTCAGTACAAATCCTATTTTCATAAAATCATATTTTCAAATCGACTTTATTTATCAATCATAAGCTTTTATTTGATGATAAGGGTGAAATACGGTTTTCTAGGCCAAGTTCTACTAGAAATATGTATTTGTTCAATGAAATTGAATATAGGTCAAGTAGCCTATTATTGAATATGCCAAACCAAAGTGGAATAAAAAGAAGATGACGAAAATTGAAGATTAAATTGCATAATGTGGACATAGCTATTGGGATAATATGATCCTGTTGATATGAATTATTCTGCACAAGTTTAAAAAAACATTAAATTAAATTAAAGGGGTCCGTGAAAACTGTTCTTTACTTCCTAGGCGCACGACTGTTAAAGGTTTGGAAACACTGATGTAGAATGTTGATAATCTTTTAGTAATTGAGACAGCCGGCGCAATCAACACATCATGTTGATTGCGCCAGAGACTGTTTTAGTATACTTACTTAAGTATAATTTTAGGTTTAGGTTTTAAGACATTTATTCTCATAAGAATTTACATAAATTCACTTACATGAGAAAGACAATGAAGTAAAGAGATACAAACAATGTAAGTTATAGTAAACATTACAAATCACATCGAGCGAGCTAAGAACATAGATTACAATCTGTTATAATTATAAAATTAACAATTCATAACGTAAACAAAGAAAAAATATTTCAATACAATTGAGGGTATTTTTATAATCGATAAGGCCAGTTGTCACAGTATAAGTGGTTGCAGTAGACTATCCTCATACTGGACCGTTCCGATTCCGAAGTTCGTACACATTAGGGTAATTTTGAAACACAATATGTGAATAAAATAATTGATGCAAACTCAGCACCTCTTCGCAAGATTTCACATTGGACAGATTTTTGGGTAGGATCAAAAATAAATATAATTGGGAATTAAATTTAATCAATAATAATCATAGAATTAAAGATTTATTCGTAAACTTAAAATAAAAGGTTCGTGCAATATACATCAAATGTAATTAGCAGAGTTGGGCATAATTGAAATACTGGTTAATCTAATTAGCAATCTAATTACAAAGTAATTAGAATACATTTTATTCTAATTACATTGTAATTCAAATACTTTCAAATTTAAATATAGAATTACACAAAGCAATTGATTCCTATGTAATCCAATTTCAAAGAAATCTAATTAATTTGAAATTAAGTTTTTTTGTAATTGAATACTTTGGTTTCGACTAATTACTCTAATATTATTACAGTGTCAACTGTCAGGAGTTAAAAACAGAGTACTGTATCTACATGGTATCTACTATCTAGAGGTTATTTTTTTTACGTCCGTGCTAGAGGTATTATTTTTAGGGAATTACTGTAGGTATAGGTAAATAAAGCATTAAATATGCCCATCAGATTGATACAAGAAGTGGAAAATGTAAATAATAATTTATAATATCATACAAATAAGTAATACAACATGAAGTAAGTACTTATGACATTCACAAAGAAAAATAAAAACATTTACTTTACCAAGAAAAAGCCTTTTCTTTCTGTGGTTTAGGCGTGAAGAGGTCAGACAGATAGAACGACAGACAGACACACTTTCGTATTTATAATAAGTAAGTATATTTAAATACTTTACGTATAGATTTTAAAACTTGGGACATAAAAGTAATAGCCAGTTTTGTTTGAAATTTTGAGGTTATGTACCTACCTACAGCTATGATATTATTACTTATACTTACTTACCTAATTATATTATATACTCATTACAATATTATTAAAAAAAACATTATTGACCTACAGTGTGTATCAGTACTTATAGTTTTCGTAAAAACGTAAATAATTAATGTTTTAAAAATAATTAAGTAAATTCATAAATTCAACGTAGGTACCTACTTTACATATTTTTACCGTTCTACATAATAACAGTCCGAAGATAATTTGAGATGAGGATGGTATCCACTCAGTGGGATGAACTTGGACATACCTTTAGGTACAGTATAAAAGCATAGTGCAACAATTCAATACTTAATTATGAAGTTTAATAGTGGTAGTGCCAAGCTGCTAGACCTGCAGTCAAAATGGACAGCGGTAACCGGGGAAATACTACACTCTCATAAAAATAGTGTTAAATGACAGCTTCAGCTGTTGTGTTTTGTATGTTAAGTGAGAGCTGAACACAAAATTTCCTCTTGGTCTGCAGGACACCATAATCCCTTTGTTTTTAGATCTCACTCTTTAAGCTCGGCAAGGCATTCATAATAATTTTTGTAGACTACGGAGCTGCTTAAGCATTTCCTTACCTATAATCATATTATGCTGTTTTGTGCTTGTACGCTACGTTTGTAGATTACAAAAGGTTCGGGTGCAGGCATTAAGATATAAGTACTACATACACAGGTAATAAAACAACACTTTTTTTTAAGAAAAACTTTATCATAATTTATAACTTAATAATTATTCTTATTACAATTATATTTATCTAAGATAGGGGCAGGGGCAGGAGTACCCTCATGGCGAACATAGCTTAGGTACCAAATGATGCTCATAAACATGTGAGCAGCATCCCACTGTTCTAAAGCCTACAATGCAGTAACAGCAATAGCTTTTGATAGCGACCTGACCATTCATGTTTCTTTCTGTTACAATAAATACAAAATAAGTTTTTCCTTCTGGAAAAACTTATTTTGTTGGCAGTTAAATGGCAGGACTTTTTTTTAGCTTAAAGCACAACAACACAACACAGGCACAGGCAACTCAAGGCACAACATTTTGCTCAGGATTCATGCATTCTTGAAAAACGCAATGTCCTGGTGTTTCAGCTGCTCTTCTTATATTGAACAACACTATATTTTGTTGGGATCTTTCATCAGCTTCTGGAATATCTGACCTTATGTCTCGAGCTTAGTTCCAACAAACTCCAGAAACTTCATTCATAGATGACATCTGTAAATAAATCATTTGATGAGATGGACAGATATCAAAACAACAATAGTAAAAAACAAATTAAACACTGACATATGTTAATTTGATTATTAGATTAGAGTTTAAACTATATACCTCTTGTTGCTCCAAAGAGAATATAATCACTACGTTTTATGTTGCTCCAGCAAACGAGTAATGTTTTCAGGATTCCACTCTAAGTCTGAAGTTGTGGTGTCTAGACTGGCCACATACAGTACACATTAAAGCTGATTCCATATATTCAGGTTGAAAATCCTCAATTACTTGGACTATTCTGGTTCTTCATCTTGAGACCAAAGCTAAAATAAAAATATAATTAGAGAAAAGCTTGCCATGAATCCGGTATTACGCTGAGGAAATAAATTACTTTATTTCCTACTGCAATAATGAATTAAGAAACAGTAGTGATGGTACTACATATACATTTATTTTAATACCTTACTGGTCTCCACAACACACGGAATCCTAGTATGGAGATCAGTGATTGTGTAAGAATATCCTGTAAAATTTTTATGTGAAAATAAAGATTTGTTTGGTTGTTTGTTTACCTCTCGTGCTTGAATCCAAGAAGATACTAGGTATAGAAGCCACTCTTTGTTGTTCTTCATTTGTCCCTTCAATTAAAATTCTGCATCGATTTGCTATTACTATGGATAATCCACATGATACAACACAGATATTATGATGGCGAACCGCTGCTGCTGCTGGACATATTTTCAGTAGATGCATGATACGCAAGTTGCCAGCATGCATGGCAAATATGATCAGTAGGTGTAATCTGGAAATAATGATAGTGATTAGAAGTATTGTTAGTTATTCCCTACTTTTTCCTTAATAATAGGTACTTTGCTAGATAAGTTTCATGGTTTAAAATGAAAGGAAAACATTTCAACACTTAAAATTTAATAAAAAAGTTCATGGTTAGGCTAACACGTAAAATATATTATTTGAAGTAAACTACTTACATAATATCCAAGATATATCCACAGTCGATTAATATTCACAAGATCTTTACTCTCGTCGCATAAAGCAGGCCTTCTCAGTTCTCAATTTGAAAACAACAGAAAATAACTGACAATCACAAGTCACAACTCACAACTGCTACCCAAGTCCCAAACAAATTAATAGGTACATGGTGCTACCGTTGATTGTGTTGGATGTTGATTATTGGTTTCATACAAAGAGAATAATATTATAATAATTACTACCGCGGGTTTCATAATCTTTGGTTCAAGTTGAGATTATTGGATTATTGAGATTTGAGATTTTCTAATGATTTTCTTCATCTGTCTTCTTCTTCTTCTTTATAAATGGCCTCATTAACTGATTGCCATGACAAGAAAAAATATCGATGGAATTTTTTTTTTAATATGTACAATGTAATGTGATTTTATGTAATATATTCTTTTCATTATGAGATATAAGTAAATAAGAGTTTAATAATAATTCATAATAAACGTTTCTATAATAACTTTAGTATTTATTAAGTATTTTACTTATGGCAACATTAAAAAAATATAACATAAAATGATAGGTCTACCAGAATCTGATAGCAAAAAGTGAGAAAGTAAATTGAGTACCTATTGACTCTAGCAATACCGGGGTAATTAATTGGAATAAAACATTTTGATCCTTTTTTTTTTCTTATAGCGCCTGATTCTGTGTGTGAAACATGCAAATATAAAAAACTATCTAATGATCAAGGATATTTTTTGATAATCTGCTGCTAAAAATCGCCATCAGATTCTGATAGATCTACATTATAAATACCTATTTAGATAAGTTTATCAAAATAGATAGTCTAATTGCCATAATAAAAATTCTGTTGTGTGTACATCAATGAGTTTCTAAAATACTAGAGTAGCAATGTCTTACAAAAGATTCTCAGAAATGCGTAACCACTTTTTTGTTGAAAAGACAATGTCAAGTCATATATTCGTTATGTCATTATGTATGTGAGATATGCCTGCAGGCATCTTCGAAGTGGCAACGCGTTGCTACCGTAAACTTCCAATCTAGTTACGTTAGTAACATAGAATATCATTGGTGTACATAGTAAAAATTCTGTTGAAAAACAACAACAAAATTATGCTGTATGGATCCTGCCATTCACCTTTATTCGAACCACAATTTAAATATACGTGAGAGAGCCATGCTTCGGCACGGATGGGCCGGCTCGACCGGAGAAATACCACGTTCTCACAGAAAACCGGCGTGAAACAGCGCTTACGCTGTGTTTCGCCGAGTGAGTGAGTTTACCGGAGGCCCAATTCCCTACCCTATTCCCTTCCCTACCCTCCCCTATTCCCTTTCCTTCCCATCCCTACCCTCCCCTATTAACCTATTCCCTCAAAAGGCCGGCAACGCATCTGTAGCTCTTCTGATGCTGCGAGTGTCCATGGGCGATGGAAGTTGCTTTCCATCAGGTGACCCGTTTGCTCGTTTGCCCCCTTATTTCATAAAAAAAAAATTAGTTTATAAGTATTATTTCTGAGTTAATATGTAATATTTGTGATTATTTTACGAAATGGGAAGTCCTATTGTGAACTGTCAATCCAGGATACACCGACGTTAAACTAGGGTCTAGGACTTATCATTATGAAAAAAAAAAGTAATTCCATGTATTTAAATTACAAGTAATCTGATTAAATTGTAATTAGAATAAAATTTATTCCAATTACATTCGAATCAATTACTGGTTAATTTCAGGTGCACAATTACTTCATCAATCTGATTATTTTGTAATCAGATTAACAACTACAATGTATTTGTAATTTTGTAATCGTTAATCTAATTACTTTTTGCCCAACTCTGGTAATTAGGTAAGTAGGTAATTATCGGTCGTTGGACGACCTCTGTGGCTCAGTGGGTGGGCTGTCGGTAGCTCAAGCCGGGGGTCGCGGGTTCGAATCCCGCCGACGGAACAAAAAGTTTTCAAAGCTCCTGGGTCATGGATGTGTATTAAATATGTGTATCATATAATAAAAACCTTAACCCTCTGCCACTGACGTGACGTCTGACAGACACCAGGATACCTATGAGTAGTTGCTACGTTGCCAATTCGCGCCGTATAGTTTTGTCTCTCTCTGTACCTTCCTGCGTGGACGCAAGCCGCCCGCCAGTGCAGTGTAGGCAGCTGCAACGCGTGTATGTGTGGAGCTAGAGCTGTTTGGTGTCTACCAGACGTAAGGTCAGTAATAAATGATGGATCTGGCAGACGTAACGTCAGTAATATCGCTATAATTTCATATAATTGCTATAATTTCAGTGTAGTAAATACGTATGGTCAGTAAATTAATGATTAAACTTCTAGCGCAGCTACTTTTATTATCATATATTATTGCTTTTAGATGGCAAGCGACTCTCAAAGTAGACCTGCAAGGAAGGGAAAGCTCGAGAATCCCTGCACTAAAACAAAGAGTTTATAATGAAAGATTACCTAGAGAATTGAGAATGACTTTACGTCGTGTACTAGGCAATGATTTACCTCCTCCACCCCCCAGGGAGCCTGAATCATCATCAACAAGGAAGTTATGTCGAGTTCGCCCAAGCAAATTGAAAATAAAACAAGATTTGCCTGTTGTGCTTGCGCAAAACCTATTTGTCTGCAATGTTCCGTACAAATTTGTGAAGACATAATAGAGAAGTTTAAGGCTGATAAAAAAAAACTACTCTAAGGATTTCTTTTTTATTGCTTTTTTGGTTAATTTTATGTTTAAAGAAGACTGATTTAAGTTAAAAGTGTTGATTTTATGCTACGTTTTATTTTAAATAATATTTTAAAGGAGGCTGTGCCAAATGTTACTATTATTACTATGATAATAAAGATTTAATATTTTCGTAATTATGTGTTTTATTTAACATAATTAATATTAAAATGAGTTTTTATATAATACTACTAACTACACATATTATATCTAAACAACTTAATTAAAAAAGTTAACCATAAAAAAATATTGATAATCAAAGTTTACGTCTGACAGACTACTCCTCAGTAGAATATTTACAAGAACGCCACCTCAGTGGCAGAGAGTTAAATATATGTATAGTATAAAAGTATTAAATATATTTCCGTTGTCTGGTACCCGTAACACAAGTCCTTCAGGTACTTACCACGGGGCCAGACTGACGTGGTGTGAAGCGTCCATAGATATTATATTCATTATAATCTATATTCTATACTAATATTATAAAGCGGAAGAGTTTGTTTGTTTGAACGCGCTAATCTCAGGAACTACTGGTCCGATTCAAAAATTATTTCAGTGTTAGCCCATTTATCGAGGAAGGCTATAGGCTATATTTTATCACGATAAGACTAATAGAAGCGAAGAAATAGAGAATAAATGTACGTTTTCTGTGACATTCCTAAAATACACGGGCGACGCCACGCGGAACATCTAGTGTATTATGGTTGCTCGGGATGTCTCTTCGTCACGTGATACTTCAAGCTGGGCCACTGCACGAAGCTCTCCCCGCACAACTTGCACACGAATCTTCGGTCATTCAAATGTATCCTCATATGTATTTCCAAATATTTTGCCGTTTTAAAACTCTTGTCGCAAACATTGCACTCAAAAGGACGTTCGGAGCGATGAACGAACATATGCCTGTTTAAGACGCTGACAACTGCCAATGACCTTGAGGATTCGCATTTCTAAGCCACGCCCCCTAATTGTCCGATAAGACAGCGCCAGCTTTGCTAGCGGCTAAACCGGGAACTTCTAAAAGATAGGTTTGATTAATATTGAGCTGTCGCATAGAGATTTCAATAGATGGCGCGTAATAAATAAATACTATGTACTATACTTCCGTGAGCGAACTATAAGAGTGCGGAAGATTAGTGCAGAATGCAGATAGAACGGAGCACAGCGGAGAGGTAATATTAACGCACTTGAAAATAAACTTTATAATCATTACACTAAAGTGCATAAATGCTTGAACCTTACAAAAAATGCACGTTTGTCCTCGAGGATACGCGGGAATCTTTAAAAGTTTGAAGTCGATATTATACTGATTCGTTATGTCTATTGTGGTAGTAATGTAAGCCATACACGTTACGCAGGTAGACCGGAATGTGTGTGGGAATATACCTGTGCAGTTTTTTGGACCTGCGCAGGCGACCAGGTCCCACACACATACCGGTATACCTGTGCAGGAATACCTGCGTGCTGTACAGGTGGATCTCTCCCCGGTAGACCGTAGCGTGTAAGGCTTACTTATGGTAAATAAAACACAGTTATTCTTTTATAATATACCTATTATATTATAAAATAATGACAAAACCCAACTGCGTAAAAACATTCAATTTTTTTCATAAACATTTTTTTCTGTTACATTAGAATTTACATTAAAATTACAATTACATAAGTACAGCAAGAAATAAAACAAAATTCAGGAATCGTTTTTTACTGTCCCGGCAAACGTTGCTTTGCCATAATATTATATTTACGATAATATTATTATTTTAATTAAGTGACTAACGGCCGTTCCCAATATATGATCTATCTCTGGTTTTGCCCTACTAGAGATATGAATAGCTCACATTAGACATTAGAGACATATATTTTGTCAATTGTGAGCTATTCCTATCTCTAGTAGGGCAAAACCAGAGATAGATCAAATATTGGGAACGGCCGTAAATAGGTAAGTATGTCACCATGGCAACGTTGATCGCTATCCCGTCGCACAAACTTAATGGTCGCCGTCAGTCTCAGGTTATAATAATTTACTATTATTTATTCAACAAATGCACTTTATATATATATATATATATATATATAGCTGGGCACCGTTAATCAAATAGTTAACTTCGTTAATCGTTAATCCGTTAAAAAAAATGTTAGCTTCGTTAAACGTTAAAGCGTTATACTGCGGACGAATTAGCGCAAGTTAACGTTAATCGTTAATCCGTTAATATGTGTAATATGGCCTTGTTGTAACTTATATCATTGCGTTAGTGTACATACAAAACCTGTTGGTTTAAGGTTTTGGAAGTTAACAGGTTAGGGACAAAACAAAATACTTCTATAATTATTGTATTCTAGGTAGAAATTACAATACAATAATTATTATAGATATAGTTTATTGTTATTATAAATCATTTGCATGTTGATAAAGAAGAGTGCAGTATAATTTAGTTAGGTAACTAAATTATACTGCACTCTTCTTTATCAACATAATGAAATGATAAAACGAAACAAATATCTTCTCACTCGCATGCGCCTGAACATGTATATCTAGTATTATTTTTGTTTCGTCTGAACCTGTATTCGCGCGGCGCCGCGGTGCCGTGCGGTAAATAGTAGGCATTGGATTAACGATTAACGGACTTCTGCATATTAACGGAAGTTAACCAGTCCGTTAATATTTTTAAAAGTTAATCCGTTAATCAAAATGTTAACTTCGTTAATTAACGATTAACGGATTAACGAGTTAATGCCCAGCTATGTATTACTTTAGGGTGTGTACGTGTTCCTTGTAGAGAGTTCACTGTGAAAGTAGCAGCTCTGAAAGACGATTTTTTTTCTTTTGTATGAGCAAGGGCAAGTGTCACGAGTTTCCCCATACAAAAGAAAAAAAATTAGGTCTTTCAGCGCTGCTACTTTTACAGTGAACTCTCAACAAGGAACACGTACAAACCCTGTGTCGAGAAAATTGAATGCCGAAATCACCTACTTCGGAACTTCTGTAATAGGCTAAAAATTTACAAACTGATACGAAATATCCCATCAAAGACACAAATTTGACCCAAAGCGTGATCATGATGAAGTTATTAGAAAATTATTAGAAAACTTTGGCCGGGTGATAAAAAGAAGACCCAACACTGCAAGTGC
Source organism: Aricia agestis (assembly GCF_905147365.1). Classification (NCBI taxonomy): domain Eukaryota; kingdom Metazoa; phylum Arthropoda; class Insecta; order Lepidoptera; family Lycaenidae; genus Aricia; species Aricia agestis. Next base: position 19,892,754 of record NC_056408.1, on the reverse strand, counting down.
TAACCTAGTAAAAGACATTTTATATAAAAAAAAAATAAGCTTCGTTTCTTCTATCAAACATGGCCAAGAAAATTAAAAACAAGCAATAAGAGATTTAGAATTACAAGAAGGAATTAAAGTAAAGCCTTGCGGGCTATTTATAGATACAGACTTGCCATTTTTAGGAGCAACGCCCGATGGAATTTGCGATGAAAAAACTATTTTAGAAATTAAATGTCCCATCACAGCATATAACATTGGAGTAGACGCTGCTATAACACAACAAAAAGTTACATTTTGGAAAATAGATAAACAGGGCAAATTAAATATAGACAAAAATCACTCCTGGTTTTATAAGGTGCAAGGGCAGCTCCATATTTCAGGTTACGAATATTGCCTTATTATTATTGATAGGCATGTAATGGTCTTCATTTGAGTCACTATCAATTATCAATATTAGATTGCAAAGTATGCATAGAAATGTGAATTTTGAATTGAGGCCATCTTGCTTTTCACCTACTAGTTCTATGTCAGTTAAAGCACATCCAAAAGGACCATGATGAGAAATTTCTTGCAACCTCTTATAAAAATATGAAACACTTATAATTCTTCTTCCGACATCAGGTTTCTTCTGAGGAAGTGCAGTTTCAACAATAAGCTTTTCAGCATCACATTCAGCCTCCAAACTACATAGTCCAGTGTCAAGGGTACTTTTTTCTTCCAGCCTGTAAGTAAGTTTATACTTTGAGACATCGACATTTAACAACAGTTTAAAAACTGGATCACCACAAAATTTCATAAATTAAAATGATTAACTTTTCGATTATTGGGAAATAGGAATTAGGATAAAATTATACAGAACTCAATATTTAAAAAAGCCTTTTGCTCGTTTGCCTTCTAATTTCATTAAAAAGGTATACTAAAAATTTTATTAGGCTAATACGCTGCACTCCGCAGTAGGGGTGGGTCGTTATGTGATTTTTAACCGACGAAACAAGTTGTAACTGTACGACGCGGGCGCCCGGTAACGGTGTGACGTCATATCACAATTTCGCCGCGCGGGCCCCATACAATAAACGTGATTTTTTGCTCTATCTCAATAACTGTAACAGGTAGGCACTTGAAATTTTCATCAAGGCCTTAATTATATATGTACTTTAATAATTAATAATAATATTATATTATGTTACTAAACTTTTCGATTATTGGGAAATGGGAGTTAGGATAAAATTATACAGAACTCAATATTTAAAAAAGCCTTTTGCTCGTTTGCCTTCTAATTTCATTAAAAAGGTATACTCAAAAATTTATTACGTTAATACGCTGCACTCCGCAGTAGGGGTGGGTCGTTATATGATTTTTAACCGACGAAACAAGTTGTAACTGTACGACGCGGGCGCCCGGTAACGGTGTGACGTCATATCACAATTTCGCCGCGCGGGCCCCATACAATAAACGCGATTTTTTTCTCTATCTCAATAACTGCAACAGGTAGGCACTTGAAATTTTCTTCCAGGCCTTAATTATATATGTACTTTAATAATCAATAATAATATTATAATAAAATAAAAAATTAAGGGGGGCTCCTATACAAAAATCACAAATTTTGGCCTATTTTGCACTATAACGGTATGTGTATTCATAAGGGAGTCCGATTAGTAACATAATATAATATTATTATTAATTATTAAAGTACACATATAATTAAGGCCTCGGTGAAAATTTCAAGTGCCTACCTGTTGCCGTTATTGAGATAGAGCAAAAAATCACGTTTATTGTATAGGACCCGCGCGGAAAAATTATGATATGACGTCACAGGCGGTCGCGGGACTGTTAGCGGGAATCGATATTTTTTGAAACTTTGAATGCCTATAAAATCAAAACTACAAGGTATTTTTGACTGCAACAAAAACTAGTGTATTTGTATACATACAGGCTTTACTGTGACAAAATTTCAAGCAATTTGGCATACCTAGTAACATTCTCAATTAAACCTTCCTGCCCAATTATTCCAGCGGGGCTAAAATGGTCGCTTTGTTGAATCATGAGACGAATCATAATATGATTAATTTCTCTAATATCGCAAAATGCAACTCTGCTTGCAATTCATTTTTGTATTTTTGCACTGATATGACATTTGTCAGTTTTGACAATTCATTTGCTGAATTGATTGAGAGGAATTGCTAAATATTACCATTTTAGCCCCGCAGGGCTTAGGTATCATTAGGAGAGCCCATTTAACCAAAAAAATGGGTGTTATTTTTTTTTAAATGACAATATTTTATCCCATTTAAAATCGTTGCAGAAAGGTCACTCGCGGCGCGGGGGAATGAAAGGGGGTGACGCCGGGATGAGGCGCGCGCGCGGGCCTATAGCCTATAGCCTTTTTTCAAATCGGACCAGTAGTTCCTGAGATTAGCGCGTTCAAACAAACAAACAAACTCTTCCCAATTATAATATTAGTATTGATATAAACTAATTAATATTTTTGCTAGGTAATCTGCGCGGAACTAGTTGGCCGCGCCGCCGGTATGCTCACATACCGGCGGCGCGGCCAACTAGTTCCGCGCGGACTATAGCAAACTCGCTGTCGCTCGCTAGGTCGACCGGTGCAGTGAGCGGCGGGCGCTAGCTGCGACTCCAAACGAAACAACGCGACGATCGCTCGACGGTACTTCATACCACCCAATGCAATAAAAACGTTACAAAAATCACTACTCTACTATATAAATACGACTCGAAACTAGTTATTCGGTTACTGTATGTAGCTAGTTATTGTAACTATAGTGACGTGAAATAACGCTCACCCCTACTCCGCAGTGAAGCCGCACCCTATTAGGGCCGGGACACAAAAACACGGTCCGGCGCCGTACGACGTCGCGTCGTCGTGCCGTGATTTTGTGTCCCGGCCCTTACGGAGCATGTCCTTGAATAGAGCTGAAAGAATCGCGCAATCGCATCGCGCTCAAATAGTAATAAACTTATTATATCTATATTTACCTAGCCTATCGTAATTGTAAAAATATACTTGCCTTTTTAAAATACTACCCGTCGCTATATTACGATCGGCATTTGCTACATTTTCCACTGTGTTATTTTCTAATTCCATCGTTTTCGGTCGACTGGAAAAAAATTAAATCATAATAATATCATAAAAAGGCTAAAATAGCTTGTAATAGATAAACTGGATCATAAAAAATACAATGAATGAGCCATGCTTTGGCACGAATGGGCCGACTCGACCAGAGAAATACCACGGACTCACAGGAAAACCGGCGTGAAACAGCCCTTGCGCTGTGTTTCGTAGTCGTGAAGGACGTTTGGTTACAACTTATAATAAGTAGATAAATAAACTTATATTACCTTTCCAACATACTACCTGCCGCTGGATCTGAATTGGCATTTGGTGATTCGTTTGGGTTATCAATAATTGCACTATCCATGGTTTTCCGCCGCCGCCTGAAATAAAAATTTAAATAATAAAGGCCTAAATAAAACTTCAGATTCAAAGCAAAATGAACTTATAGTACCTAATTATAGTACTTGTACTATTATTTATTCTGTGCTAATAGTGATAAAAAAAAACCATAAAAAGTATTACGAAAATTCTCTGAAACTCGATCCATAGACCGATTGAATATTGATTTATCAGAACGATCCCCGACGCGCGACGCTAAAACTTATTTAGGCGAACGAAATAATCAACTTTATGAGTGGTGATTTTTTAACTTTTTGAACATTTATTTTGGAGTGCAAAACTCCAACATAAATGTTCAGATACAAAGCAAAATTATTATCAGTGATAAAATAAAACATAAAAAACTGTATTACGATTTACGAAAATCCTCTAAGATTCGAACCATAGGCCGATTGGAAATTGATATAATGTTATCACAACGATTGTGATAACATTATTATGTCAATTTCCAAGGTCTATGGTTCGAATCTTAGAGGATTTTCGTAAATCGTAATCAATCGTAATACAGTTTTTTTATGTTTTATTTGACACAACGATCCTGGCTATCCTAAAACACATTGAGAGTGACGAAATATTTTGATTCGGGGTCGTAATTGTTCGTTTTTTTTTAATAAAGACGTACGCAACTAGAAAGTAGATAAAATTGAACTTACTTTTACTTCCATCATGTATTTGTGGCTTTCACGAAGCTGTCGCTTTTTTGCTGGACGTCTTTTCTTTTTCTAGTCACCCATTTTTACAGACGCGCAATATAATTTCAAATATTTACAGAAAAATATTTACAGAATAAACTTAATATACTATAAAACAATGAGAAATACCTATATACAAATTTTAAGAACTAAACGCTTCAATTACACTAAAATCACAATATCGGCAGAGCGAAATCCGTCACACGTCCACATAGCACCGCGCCTCAGCGAACACTGTCGGTTTTCATGCGAGAGAGAGAGATGTGAAATGTTCACTCAGAAACGTGGATATATTTTTCGTTTGTTAGAGGAAAAATAAATATTGTGGGAAATCTAGATGTCAGAGCCGAAAATTAAATCGGGCAATCTTTGGATTTTCATAAAAGGTATCAAATAAACAAATTTTTAAAGCATAGATTGTATTATTACTTTAGTTAGAACTGTTTAAAGTTCCCGAAAGATGTGACTTTGGTAATTTTTTTCATCCAGTAGGAGTACATTATTTTATTATTTAAATCGGACAAGCTTTTCCAAATATAATCAAAAATCACATATATTTTTTTTGTGCCAATCAATGAAATACATACGTCTAGAAAACTGCACAAAGATGTCAAATTGGCAGCTGTCTGCGCCTTAAATAATCGTTATCGGCAAATTTCTTGTGGCAGACGTCACATTCGAAGTCTCTTTCTCCCATGTGAAATGTTCTCTGATGACGCAACAATTTGGATTGGTTCGCGAACTTTCTGTCGCAGATGTTGCACTTCGGCATGGGCACTCCGTGAGCTTCCTCCATGTGCGCCGGCCGCTTGTGACTCGGCACGCAGACATCACAGAGGTGGCAGCTCCGTAAGAGTCGGCGTTTCTTCAAATGCACATCCTTATGATGCTGCCTGACAAAATCCTTTTTCTTAAACACTTTCTGGCATATGTTACACGAAAACACCGTTGCTCCGTCTTCGTTTGTAGTAAGCGTGTATCTCGGATCCTCTTCTTGTTCACCTAGAATTACACAACTATTTATTTTCATATTTTGAATAAATTTTTGCTCTCAACTTCGCTCTCGTGGGTAATTCGTAATAAAAAAAGTATGTTGCATATAAGTACATTTTTTTACGAATGCGGGATAAGTTGTGTCTTTGCGCTCGCTGTTTGAATCGAAAAGACGCTGTTTGCCCACCATTATATATCAATTTAACTTGACTTGTCAGATTTAACTGACATGTAAACTTGTCGCACTCAAATGAGATCGGCCGTAAACACAGCGTAAAAGACATACTTATTACAAAATAGTATGAAATTAAACAAATTAAACTACACACGATTTTAAATAGATCTGGCCATTTTCTCTTCATTATCGCCTCTTTATAGAAACTCAGACTCATAAGCGTTTGTTAATATGACGTTGACGATCGACTCGTCTTATGTCCATTCCATACAATATGTTGATCGGCGATTCTATAAATAAGCGATAGGAAACGCGCGGGTGTCACTGAGCAGTGGATAATTCATTAGGGCCTCGCGAGCGAGCAGGGTTATAAGGGTTCCTTGTTGACGACTAAACCCTAAAAAAATAAGGTTGTTTATATTAAGTGTGAAAGGGATCGATCTTTTTAATAGGTTGTGTGTAGTGGAATCTGCAGATTAGCTAGGTAATGTGCACGTTAACGTATTCTGCATTCTAACGGTAACATAATAATATACAACATAATTATTTATGAAAAAAAGACATTGGCCGTGTTCGTCGGCGTAATTTTTTGTGCATTCGCTGCAAAACCTAGTTATTGCGCAAGTGCAAATCATATCATGCCATGGCAACGACAACTGTTTACGTCTTGACATTTAACCCATTTAAATAATATTATTACATCGTCGATAATTACCTCCACTAAATTTTCCAAGTGATCCATATCCATTATAGACCTGGGGCCAGTGACAGATTTTCATGACCAAGTCCCTCCCAACCGAAACTTCGTAAAATGAATAAGGTTTTTTTTTTCATGGGTGGGAGGCTGCCACTGCCCAGTGCCCACCCCACCCACGGATTCGCAGCTGACGGTCTCTTATGGATTGTACAAAGTTTCGCCCGGGAGGAAATCATTGACCAAAAATTTTGCTGGCTACCGGGCCAATATCCATATTTTCCATAATAAAATAATCAAACACTATTATAGTGTTAAGTAAATAAATTATTTTAGTCAATTTAGGCTTATGTATTTATGTTTAGCTTTTATTATTTTAATCATCTTGTATAAACAATTAATACGTTGTTTACGACTTGACCAGCAACTTGTTATGGCGTCGTTGCCATGACAATTGACATGTTTTGGACATGCGCAATAAAAGGTTCGTCCAAAAATACGCCGACCATAGACATAATATATATATTATGTCTATGACGCCGACGAACACGGCCAAGTATTAATTGAATTGAAGAATAATATTTTGGCAGGCATCTTAACGAACAGCCGCTGAACTCTGAGGCGTGCAAAATTGTACCATAATGTTTTAGATTTTAAGAAGACATTTCGTTGGATACATTTTTTAAGATAAACTTCTGTACGGAGTACTATTATATATTCTGTGCCTTGGTTAAAGGGCCTGGGGGCACGGTAGTTCCCCTTCCAAGACGAATCAAGCGAAGCGCAAACCTTTTCTCGAAGTGTCTCGTCGTTTTTTTGAACCCTCATAGATTTGGTTTTCGGTTTAGTAGATTAACTTAAAATATGTAAAATTAGCTAAAGTTAAGGTCGATAGAGTTAGGCCGTGTAGATTCAGAAGCTTGGCTCTACATGAGAATTGAGATCTAATATCTTTTTCACAGGGCAAACCTTGTGGTCGTCTTGACAACATTTTACTAAAAATGTGTTGTGAGGGTACATGCGCAAACTTTCCACAAACATCCAACTCGGTCGATCATGTTTAAGCGAGTCGGGTACGTTTCTGGAATAGTCTGGGCCTCGTTTCGGCCCATATAGCCGCAGGGAGGCGAGCTAGTTCAATTCAGTTTGAGCTTCTTTCGAGACGAGTTCGAAGTGAGAACAAGTGATCATGAGTGATACTAGTGAAACCTACGACTTCGTAGTGAGTGTTTGGACCTAGAGGCAACGATATCAAAATACTAAGATACGACGTATGCCGTCAAAACTGTAGCAATGTTTTTGCATGCAAAATGGGTATCGAGAAAATATTGTCGTCCTTTTTTGTCTTACAGTAATAGCAACTATTACTTTCTCTTTCACTCATTTTACGCTTTCAATGCATATTTTACGTAATCAATGCATTAAACACGTTCGGCTGTCACCGCGTCCCAAGGCACACTGCTCTCAGATGAGTGAGCTCACTCATTTCGAGGGTGACACATTTTCGCGCTGACGATTGTATGGAATGCCTTTTCTAACGTTCTAATTCTATGCCTAGAGGTACTTCTCTCTCGGATCTAGTGCTAGTGAATAAAGTCTTCAAAAAAGTCAGCAGGTCTTTCTCTCCAAATCCTTCGAACCGTAGCACGTAATCTTCCTGACTTCGCTAAGAACAGCAAATAGCGATTCCATTAAATATTTTATTAGTATTTTGATAGCAGCAATTTGTATAATTGTTCATATAATAGAACTTTTGATGTAATATAATAGAAATTGCTCAAATAATAGAACAATAGAGATAAATATGATGTAGTCGTAAAACAACGCGTCACGACTAGCGACGCTTTGACTGTGCCCCAGACCCCAGTGTGAGTTGCGACTTGCGCCTAAAACGTTGTCAGAGAATGTTGTAGAACAGCGTTTCCCAACCTGTGGTCCGCAAGTATTTTGGGGTCCGCGGTGTCATCTGTGGATTTTTGCTATTTATTTTATTAAATTAAATGGGTCCGTGAAAACTGTACTTGACTCCCTAGGCACGCGACTGAAAAAGGTTGGGAAACTTTGATGTAGAACGCAGATAATATTTTACATGATGAGACAGCTCATCGTGTTGATTGCGACAGCGACTGTTTTAGTATACTTAAGTATGATATTGAAACACATGTAAATATAATAATTGATTACAAACTCTGCACCTCTTCGCAAGACTGCACATTGGACAGATTTTTGGGTAAGGTTAAAAATAAATATAATTGGGAATTAAATTCAATCAATAATTTTTAATTATTATCATAGAATTAAATATTTATTCGTAAACTTAAAATAAAAACATAACCCTTCCCGGCAGTGGGGTAACAAAACGTTCATGCATTTAAGTATACCTCAAATATATTAATTATAGTCTAAGAAAATTAGTTTCAAAATCGTCGATCAGACCAAATAATTCATGTAGTTTTGAAAGTTAGTACAGTTATTCCTAAAGGTGTCATCGTCATATTATTTTATTTATTAGTAAATTTAGAAAAAAACGAACGTAGATGCATAGCTTTAACAGATCCCAATATTGTAAAAAAAATAATTTGTCTAGACGCATTGTCTAGGAATGGGGAATACGTTTGTATGGAAAAACAGTGTGAGCGTACCCTTTTAATACTCTGTATTTTCTAAAGTAATGATCGTACAGTAAAAATGTTTGACGTAATTTATAGGAAATTTAATGTAAGTACATAATTAGACGACCTCTGTGGCTCAGTTGTTGGGCTGTGTGGTAGCTCAAGCCGGGGGTCGCGGGTTCGAATCCCGCCGACGACGGAACTAAAAGTTTTTAAAGTTCCTAGGTCATGGATGTGTTTTAAATATGTGTATCATACATATAATAAAAATCTTAAATATAATGTATAGTATAAAAGTATTAAATATATTTCCGTTGTCTGGTACCCGTAACACAAGTCCTTCAGGTACTTAGCACGGGGCCAGACTGACGTGGTGTGAAGCCTCAATAGATATTATTATATATAAAAAAATTAATGTAGAAGTCATTAAAGAGTTATTATAAATAATTTTCAAGCTACAAGCAAAATCTTTGAAAAAGAGACCTTTCCCCCCTCCCCCAACGCCAGCTGGTGTCGCTCCCGAGTCCCGCGGGGCTAAAATGGTCGCATTGGAGAATCATATAATTAATCATAATATGATTAATTTTTAAACTCCACTTTGCGTGCAATTCATATAGTGATTCTCCAAAGCGACCATTTAAGCCCCGCCGGACACCTTTAGGAACAAATATTTCCAAACCAACTTTCAAAACTACATGAATTATTTAGTCTGTATTCCTTAACTATCCCAGGCTATTATATTTGGTAATTAACATATTAGGTATTAGGTTCCTCGGGATGTCTCTTCTTCATGTGATATTTTAAACTGGACGTCTGAACGAAGCGCTCCCCGCACAACTTGCACACGTATCTCCGGTCATCCAAATGTATCTTCATATGTGTTCGCAAATATTTTGCCGTTTTAAAACTCTTATCGCAAACATTGCACTCAAAAGGCCGTTCGGGGCGATGAAGGACCAAATGCTTGTTTAAACGAGCGTTATCGCCAAATTTCTTGTGGCAGACGTCACATTCGTAGTTTCGTTCTCCCATGTGAAATGTTCTCTGATGACGCAACAATCTGAATTGGTACGCGAACTTTCTGTCGCAAGCGTTGCACTTCGGCATGGGCACTCCGTGGGCTTCCTCCATGTGCGCCGGCCGCTTGGAACCCGGCACCAAGACATCACAGAGGTAGCAGGTCCGTAAGAGTCGGCGTTTCTTCAAATGCACCTCCTTATGATGCTGCTTGACAAAATCCTTTTTCTTAAACACTTTCTGGCAAATCTTACATGAAAACACCGTTGCTCCGTCCTCGTTTGTAGTAATCGTGTATCTCGGATCGTCTTCTTGCTCACCTAAAATTACACAACTATTTATTTTCATATCGTGAATTTAAATTTTACTCTTATGAGTTTTTGTTTTTCGCAACATATTTTTTTATTTGTGAAGGACGTAAAATTAGGTTGTTACTATAGGTTCTTACATAATAATATTACGCACACTGGTTTTGGGACATATTATATTATGTCGCAGTCATTAATCTGCGATTAGATTGAATGACTAACGCATTCATTGAACGACACCATTCAATTAAATGACTTAAGGACAACCCGTCAAGACGTTGACTGCGACGTTTAACGTCTCGACTCTCGACTAAAAGTCATATTATAATGCAGTCGATAAATGGGATGTTATAATTTTTAAGTAGCCGTTGGCGGCGTGATAACAGGTAAAATCCATGCTGTCATTATTATATTACAAATAAAGCACTTTAAATTCAATTTAATCGCAAAAAATATCAACACAGTGCTATCAGCTGTGCGAGCTGTTTGACGCCATATTTATTTTGGTGACTACTGTGGCGCCGCTGTGGAGAAAAAATTAAATACATTCAGTTACCTGACTGATTTCATGTTCGCTCTCTTTAAAGGGCTCTGTTACAAATCGCTAACTAGCTGGACGTTGAGTGACGATTGTTCAATCGATGTTCGGCCGAGTCATTCAATTGAATGGTATCATTCAATGAATGCGCTAGTCATTTTATCAAATTTTATGTGATGTCAATTTTAATTTTAAAGATATTGACTCCAGAGATATTATCAAGACTTTCAAATCAATCAATATTAAAAGTACCAGTGATCTCTGGGGTCATCATCATCATCATCATATCAGCCTATAGTCGTCCACTGCTGGACATAGGCCTCTCTCCATGAACGCCAAGATGACCGATCTCCTGCTACTCGCATTCAACATGGGCCTGCAACTAAGCGGAGGATCTCTGGGGTATGTCCACAAAAATTATACAATCAGTAATTGACATCATTGCCCCTTACCTAGTCTTAGTTTTTAATAATTGTATTAAAAGTGGTGTGTTCCCAGACCTAATGAAGCACAGCAAGGTGATGCCTCTATTTAAAGCTGGGAAGAAATCAGACCCAGCCAATTATAGACCAATCCATATTGCCGACTTTAAGTAAAATCTTTGAAAAAATAATTTTAAATCAATTACTTGCTCACTTTAACTCAAATAATTTATTACATAATAATCAATTTGGTTTTACTAAAGGTCGGTCTACAACAGATGCAGGCATTAGTCTTCTGTGTAGTATTTTTGAAGCTTGGGAGGGGTCGCAGGATGCACTTGGTATTTTCTGTGATCTTTCTAAAGCATTTGACTGTGTGGAGTATGATACTCTAATAAGAAAACTACACCATTATGGTATAAGGGGCACGGCACTTGAACTTCTAAAATCTTACCTTACAAATAGAACGCAGAGGGTGGAAGTTAACTCCATAATGTCTAATGGAACCAAAATAAAACTAGGTGTGCCACAAGGGTCCATTTTAGGCCGTTTTCTTTTTCTCATCTATATAAATGATTTACCTTATCTTGTTAAAGACAAGCATGAGATAGTACTTTTTGCTGATGACACTTCACTAATTTTTAATGTGAAGAGACGACATATATTGAATGTACCGTAACTTCTTGGTGGAAGTTCACTGTGAAGAGACGACAATTTAATTATGACGAGGTAAATAGTGCTCTCTCAAAAATAGTACATAGATTTAATGCTAATAATTTACTTTTGAACTCTAAGAAAACAAAATGTTTAAAATTTATCTTGCCAAATGTTAGGCAAGCACAAACCAATGTACTGCTAAATGATGAGAAAATTAATTTAGTAGACACCACCGTGTTCCTAGGCATAACGCTGGATTGTAAGTTACAATGGGGTCCACATATTGCAAAACTGCCAGATAAGCTTAGTTCTGCAGCATATGCTGTTAAAAAAATTCGTGAAATCACTGATAGTTAGTAGAGACCTCGCGATTAGTTTACTTTAGCTACTTTCATAGCATAATGTCTTACGGCATCCTCTTGTGGGGAAACGCGGCGGATATTAATACAATATTTGTGCTGCTTCTGCTATTCGTTCTATTTATAAGATGTCATCTTTTGAAACTCTAAGAGAAAAATTTAAAGAAATAAGAATTCTGACCGTCGCATCTCAATACATTTTGGAAAATCTCTTATATGTTAGAAAGAACATAAATATTTTCAAAAAGAAAAGTGATAATCATAATGTAAAGACTAGAAATAAGAACAAGTTAGCAATACCAATGTTCAGACTAGCCAAAGTAAGCAAATCCTTTAAAGGCCAATGTATACGCCTATACAATAAAATCCCAGAAAATGTTCAAAATCTACCTTTGAACTATTTTAAAAAAGCAGTTAAAGAACGTTTGTGTGCTAAAGCGTATTATAAAGTCAATGATTTCATTGAGGACAGCACACCTTGGGAATAGGGTGGCTCCATGCAGGTTACTTTTCTTTTATTTTTGTTACATAGCTGTAAGACATAACATTGTAATTTTCCATTTTTTAGTAAAAGATGGCCCCGTGCGAGTTTCTTACGCCGGTTCTTCTCGGCGGGGTAGTTCCCGAACCGGTGGTAGGCAACGTAGTTTCTTCGTTCGACTTTCAAAAAGTGTATCATGAATAACATGATAGCCATTTTGAATAAAAAGATATTTTATTTATATTTATTTTAAATCGCAGATTGAACTGCGACATATTATAATATTACAAAAAATCCCAAAACCAGTGTCCGATCCCTTAATATTTTGAAATATAGCATGTTTTATCGACAAAATGGCTGGTATTTTAAGGTTCTGTACCCAAAGAGTAAAAGCGGGACCCTATCACTAAGACTTCGTCGTCTGTCTGTCTGTCCGTCTGTCTCTCTTCAGGCTGTAACTCGAGAACGCAACGGTAATAGAGCTAGATTTTAGAAAGTTGAAATTTTCACATACTTTAAATTAAATAATTTTTGCTCTAAAGTGGTACGGAAGTTGGAACCCTTCGTGCGCGAGTCCAACTCGCACTTGGCCGATTATTTTATTTTTTAAAATAATTTTTGCTCTAAAGTGGTACGGAAGTCGGAACCCTTCGCGCGAGTCCAACTCGCACTTGGCCGATTATTTTATTTTTTCTTTCTCTTATGGTGGCAAAATGACAGCATTTAATTTTTTACTCTGGCTCTTTTACTGATTTGACCTCCTTGTAAAGCTCTCATGTTAATGTCCTTAGAACATAAAAAACCGGCCAAGTGCGAGTTGGACTCGCCCATGAAGGGTTCCGCAGCAGCAATAAGGTTTATTTTTTATGAAATTTAGAGGTTTTTGATTTATTTTCATATTTCAGTTGATTTAATGAAAGCTAAATTAAGGTTTACCATTTATGACGTATAAAAAAACTACTGGCTTGATCTCGTTCGAACCAATTTTCGTTAGTAGTTTTTGTAGTAATGTACATAATATATTTTTTTAGACTTACCCCTACTTTAGAAGTTACAGTGGGGGGACACTAGGGAATGTTATTCGAATATTCGAATACTCGTTTTATTCGAATATTCGACGATTTTATTATTCGAATATTCGGAAAATTATTTTTCGAATAATTCGAATACTAAAAATATTCTTTATTTTAGTTTAAAAAGCTATCAAACATAAAATTAACATGGAATAAGAACATTATTAAGTTTATTTCAGAAAAATAATATTATTTATGAATATTCTACATCTTTAATGATATAATAATATATAAATCTGTCTGTGTAGTCTAACTAATGAGTATACGACCATACATCGTCGCCATGACCATGATTCAGACCTTATTTTGCCTAACTAAAGACATGCAAATGAAGATATAAACTCCTTTTAGTCATGGATTTCAGTATCGTCACTGACGATACTGAAATCCATGACTGAAAGGAGTTTATATCTTCATTTGCAATTCGTCAGTAATGGTCGCTCACGATCTGTATCCATTGACTTCTTTCAAGCTTTCTCAAATTTTTTGTCTACCGTGATAACTATATATCGCGGGCTTTAATCCATCAATCCCTAAGCGGCACCCGGCTGTCGCATAACGATTGAACTGCGATTCCCACGATCGAGGTATTACGCCAGAAGGATGTATATAAAACAAACTCGATTTTTAAGAAGGGAATTATAGATGTAAGTGCAATATTGAGAGTTTTAAAATATGTAGTTAAAATACAAAAGATAATTTTTTTTATACGCCCTTCTGGCTTGAAGCTCTCGATATGTGATCTATGATTCGACAAGTTGATGAAAATTCGCTATTCAATAGCTTTACCGCGGCAGTCCTCGACTGATAATTGAAACATTTAGTACAGTATCAAAAAATGTCGATGACTCTTTAATATCATGTTATTGGCGTTATCAAACTTCAAGTTACTAAAGTCACCAGCTCTAGGATTGTTTCACTCTCCCCCTGGGCTTTGTTGCAATTTTGTTCTTTGTTGTGGTGATTGTTTTCTAGTGGCACTTTTGTATAATTTCGAGCCACATTGACACAGGTGAAGCCGACTAGGTGAACCAGGTGAACGTGGATCGAAAATATCAAAAAGACGGGTGAGCTGGCTTAGTAATACTTAGTATTGATTCATCACGTCGTTCATTACGTCAATCATTACGTCGAATATCATAATTCATATTATTATTTAATCTCAACTGCTGCCTAGCAAGACTAAGCATGAGAAAAGTAAAAGGTGCTACGATCGAAAATGGTTTACACTTTACAGCCTTTCTTTTATTGCCCAGCTGTAACCTTAAAATATACATTTTGTTTAACAATAAAAATTACCTATGTCATTTACAAAGATTTATGTTGATAAAAGTAAAAATAAGAATTGCTTACTTCATAGTATTAACAAAATAGGTTGTACATCGTTGTACGAAGCTTTTTGTTACTTTTATTCAGAGTTTTCACCATTTTTCAAAAATTTTTAATTATTCGAATAATATTCGAATTATTCGAAAACTTTTGCAAAATATTCGAATTATTCAAATAGTAAATTTGCCGAATAATAATATTCCCTAGGGGACACACATTTTACCACTTTGGAAGAGTCTCTCTCGCAAACTATTCAGGTTAGAAAAAAATTATATTAGAAACCTCAATATGATTTTTGAAGACCTATCCATAGATCTCTACACACGCATAGGTTAGATAAAAAATATATTTTTTTGTTTCAGTTAAAATTTTTAATAATTTTTCCATTTTTGTATCAAAATCTTAAAGCGATTCACAGACTACATCTACTTACCAAGTTTCAATAGTATAGATTTTATAGTTTCGGAGAAAAGTAGCTGTGACATACGGACGGACGGACAGACAGACAGACATGACGAATCTATAAGGGTTCCGTTTTTGCCATTTGGCTACGGAACCCTAAAAAAAGTCGCATTTAATAGCTAAACACGTAGACTACAATCACACAGAAATAATGTTTAAATTTTCGTGGAATAAAGAACATAGAAACATAGAAAAACAAAAGTTGAAAGAAAAAAAGTTTCAACTCACACTGGGGCTGAAACGAAGCGACGCGACATGTTTTTTGCCAAAATAAAATCTCTATTGTTTAAGTACTTATGGTGACTTATGTATCTAGAAACTGCAATGAAAATATGGAAGCGACGAAGAGCAAATGCGCAGTACCATGTATTCATAGCAGAAATTGTGCTTGAGTGCTTGTTCAGAAACAGCGGGAACCGTGCGGTTAAGAGGATTCCACACCGCCCTTTTTTCCATACAAACGTTGTCCCCTGTTTCCTCCCTGGATAATGCTAGTAGAGTTATAATTTTTTTCCTGAATATCTACGGCCACTAATACAATGTCCCTATGTTTTCTTTTTTTTCATAATTTAATTATTAAATAAGATATGAACGTTCAAAAACCCAAAAAAATGGCCAGATTTTCCACTGTGTTCAAACGTCCAGAAAACAGATTTGGCTAGATTATACAAAAAAAGCAAAACATAGGAACACAGCTCAAGCCTTTTTTTAATCTTTAATGAAAAAAGTACTTAAATCGGTTAAGTTTTGGAGAAAGAATCAGGGGAGAACGAATCGTTGATTTTCTGGATTTTCTGCAGTTGTCTCTATCGCGTTCTGCGGTATAGGCTTGAGGTAAGGGAGACAGCTATAGATATTACACGTACTTTTTTTTCATTTCTCTAGCCCCTGTTGTATCCTCTTAAAACGCTCGCAGCTTATTACTATTTACTATGGCGTTCACACTTAACCGCTCGCTTTCTGCACGGGAACCGAGCGGTTCCCGCGTGTCTGAACAAGCACTTATTAATACAACTACAGTGAATATAATGCTGGCAAAATTATGACGAGTCGGTGTGCTAGTAGCGCCCTCGGCTTCGAACATTGCGTAAAACATATTCCATAAGTCGGGGACGTTATGTTGAAATAATGACTTTTTACAGATTGAGGTTGAGTCGAGTGGAGGAAAGGAATACCAATATATTGGGCATTAGTTAAGTTATATTCAGGTAAATATTTAGCTAAAAATAATCAATAATTAAGAAAAAATACGGATATTTTTTGCAGTCAATAAATAACGTTTGACCTAACCTAACCGAGTAAAGGTGCTCCCTCACCGGGAGCATTCGCGTGTAATGTAACATTATACATTCGTCTTTGAGCATTCCATAGCAAGTTTACTTCACTGTCACGTAGCATTAATGTTACAAGTTGTATCATTACAACTATTACAAGGTACGCATTGTAATGCTCGGTTCTCCTCCCTCACTGATGTAATACTCGACTCTGTAACGTTACATTACAAGCACCTTTAGATAGTCATAAAAAAGTGGTGCCAGTTATTTAAATTTTCGTTGGTAAGGTTTCACCTTATGTGAAAATTCTGATTGAATACATTTCTATGTGACAAAAATATACTTATCTAGCTGTCCCGGCAACCATTGTTTTGCCATAAAATGATTTTCCCTGTTTTCCTGATTTTCTCTTGAAGTTTTTCCTGTTTTTTTTTTCTATAGACCTCACGGAGCCCGAGACCTTTTCAAAGAATGCAAAACCGTGGAAATCGGTTCGTGCGTTCTAGAGTTATAGCGTCAGGAAGGAAAACCCGATTTATTTTTATAATATACTAGCTGTCGCCCGCGATTTCATCCGCGTGGACTTCAGTTTAAAGCGCGCGCTGTCAACAAAATTGGTGTCAAAAGCTTTTATATAAAAAACCCTGGTACCCCTTAAATCAAAACAGCTGTGCAGTGTGCACATAATATTTCAATTTTTTAAATTAAACTTTATATTTGATGCCAAATTTTTAAGCTTATTTAGCCCCCCAATTACACAACGTTACCCATAAACTATTTATCATTGATAGGTTTAAACTTTAAGGTTACATCACTGCATAGATAAAGTACTGATTAATTAAATAACGTAAAAAAGAAATAACAATCGAAAAAGATCCAAAACCGAGTGTAAGATAATACAACCTCTTATAGAAAGACTTTTGGGCAAGCGTTAGCGCGATGTAGGAGACGCACGGCGCCATCTATTATTAATTTTTGGAACTATCTTAATTTTAACAAATTTACGCATTTTCACCCCTTTACAACGCTTTTTTTCCAGTAAAAAAGTAGCCTATGTCCTTTCTCAGGCTTTAGACTATCTGTATACAAAATTTCATTACAATCGGTTTGGTAGTTTTGGCGTGAAAGCGAAACAGACAGACAGACAGACAGATATACTTTCGCATTTATAATATTAGTATAGATTAGATTGTTGTATGAGTTGAATTTCTTGAATTATCTTTTGAATAATATATGAATAAATAAAGGTATAAAATGTATATCCTGTGATTACACTATAAATATTTTCCCACTTCCCAAATTTTGCCGCCCTGGGCACTAGTCCCGACTGCTCCTAGTTTCACCATTTCGAATTCACCACTGAGCATCAAATAGTTTAAACATTGCCAGAGCAAATTTGTATGTAGTATTTGAGTACCTAAATATTATTATGATACCTACAATCTACACCATAATAATAATTTATGACACCAAATGATTTAAATTTTAAGCTAAGGCATATGTGAGGCGTAGCTACCGCCGTATAGATATACGGACTGATATTTGGTATGGACAAATTTAAATGAATAACAATAATTTGATCAGTAAATAGGTATAATCATAGCATTGCAGAGATATCCATAAACCTACAGAACAGCTTAAATAGTTTATGCAATAATTATTAATTATCGTTCTTCAGGGTGTCTCTTCTTCATGTGATACTTTAAATTGGACGATTGAACGAAGCGCTCCCCGCACGACTTGCACGCGTATCTTCGGTCATCCAGATGTATCTTCATATGTATTCGCAAATTTTTTGACGCTTTGAAAGTTTTATCACAAAATTCGCACTTAAAAGGTTTGTCGGTGCGATGGATGACCGAATGCTGGTTCAAATTAGCGACAGTGCCAAATTTCTTGTGGCAGACTTCACATTCGTAGTTCAGTTCTCCCATGTGAAACGTTCTCTGATGTTGCAACAGCTTGAATGGATGTGAGAATTTTTTGCCGCAGGCGTTGCACTTCGGCATGGGCACTCCGTGGGCTTCCTCCATGTGCTGCGGTCGCAAGTGTTGCGGCACGCAGACATCACAGAGGGAGCAGCTCCGCAAGAGTCGGCGTTTCTTCAAATGCACATCCTTATGATGCTGCCTGACAAACCCCTTTTTCTTAAACACTTTCTGGCATATGTTACACGAAATCACCGTTGCTCCGTCCTCGTTTGTAGTAATCGTGTATCTCGGATCCTCTTCTTGTTCACCTAAAATTTCACAACTATTTATTTTCATAATGTGAATTTAATTTTTACTCTTAGGCATGGGCCTTTATATTTTTGCAGCATATTTTTTTTATTTTTGTGAAAGACGAAAATAATACATTACTATAGGTTCTTACATAATACTATGCACACTGGTTTTTCTGGGACACATCTATACTAACTAGAGATCGCCCAATGGTCGAAATTCGACCTTAGTTTCAACGACATTAGGACTACTAACTATATTTTGTAAAAAAATATTGACTTTATCATAAATTTTTCAACTCTTGTCTATGAGACTTAGCTGATCTCAGACTGGCCGTGTAAGCATTGTCTAATAGTATCTAAGATTCAATAAAAAAACTATAATCTATTTTTAATCTGTCACCTTGTTGTCAACAGACTTCAACCATAAATAAAAGAGTATAATTCGTATGTATAGGCTTGTCACTCAAAAATCTGTCATTTTTCCTAGTAGTAGTGTCGTAGTGTGTGTAACGTTTTATTTGTTAAAAATATATATGATAAAAGCACGGACGTAAAAAAAGTACGGACGGATCGCCATTAAGAAATGAGTGAAGCACCCTTAATAAGCCCAGGCGATCATATGTACACATCTTGCACAAACACTCGCACTGTAATAAGCCGATCGTACCGCCATTACGCAATTAGACTGCATCGCGGTGACACATCTTTGTCATTCATAAATAAAAATAAATATGCCATCTTGTGTTGTAAAATGGTGCAAGAACAATACAACCTTACACAAAAAACATCAAGGAATAATATTTCATAGGTAAGATAACATATTTTTAAAGTATTTTGATAAAATAATGTAAATATTAATTCAACTTCAACAGGTCAGTAATGTCCATAACAAAGTGGGGAAATTTTCCCCAAACCGGGGAAAATTTTAAATTATTTTAAATAATCAAATAATTAATTTTATTGTCTTTTATTAGTGTCATGTAAGTATTTAGCATACTATTGACCAGTAATTAGGCAGGAATACAATAATAGGGGTGTAGACAGTAAACGAAATCTAATACAAATTATTGATTTTTTTGAGAGTTTGTATTATAGAATTACCGAAAATGGACATATTTTACTTAATAACTTTATAATATTTTTTATATTTAATAAGTGATTTTTTTAATTGAAATAAGAGTGTATTTATTTTTTATACATATTTTTAGGTGTAACAAAATACTTATGTACTATCAGAGAAGTTGATTCCTATGCAAATCGGGGACATAAGTAGTTTGGTTGCGTTACGTCAAACCCAGCTGACAGATCACAATTAACATTGAATTGACATAAGTATTCGACCAAATAACGTTGGTCTGTCAGTTGCATAGGAATCAACTTCCTTGATGGTACATCTGTAAAATAAATATATTTCCTAAAAATAGTCTACACCCCTATTAATTTCTTAATTTACAAAAGTGGATATAACTGTTGTTTGACGACCTCTGTGGCTCAGTGGGTGGGCTGTCGGTGGCTCAAGCCGGGGGTCGCGGGTTCGAATCCTGCCGACGGAACAAAAAGTTTTCAAAGTTCCTGGGTCATGGGTGTGTATTAAATATGTGTATAATATAATAAAAATCTTAAATATATGTGTAGTATAACAGTATTAAATATATTTCCGTTGTCTGGTACCCGTAACACAAGTCCTTCAGGTACTTAGCACGGGGTCAGACTGACGTGGTGTGAAGCGTCCATAGATAAAATTGTTGTCTTAGATTTCCTTCAGTAGGGGAGGGAAGGTGCTAGTGGTGGTCACCCGAGCGTCATTGAGACCTAGTAGGAATGAAAATATTGAATGTATCTCTAGACCAGGAATAAATTTAACACCATGTTAGGTGATTTGATTTGACGTTAGCGCATGGTAGAACTCTCGATAGCTCTAACAGGCCGTTAACTGATTTAACAAGCCATTATTTATTTAACATTACTTGATTGTTTGATGAAACGGGTTACGGGACTTAAGTATCTTATATCTTTTCGTATACAGGTTTTTTATATAGGTTTCGGGGGCGATAAATCTGTCTAGCTAGGAATTATTTTTAGAAAATGTCATTTTATTCGTGTTTTATCGAATACCGAGCAAAGCTCGGTCAAATAGCTAGTAATAATTTTATTATTGTAAATGTTTATACATAATCATTATTACTAATAATGTTATGTAAATAATATACTTCTCTGTACGTAATATGTGTTTTTTTCTTCTATAGTGTCATAAAAATAATATTTTCATTATGACATCTTTAACAACCGCTTACATTTCTGAAGCGAAAAAAACATAAAAATATGTTTAAGTATAAAAAATACATTTAACTTGTCTGAGTTTACAAAATTTAAAAGTAGGGAAATTTATGATTTATATGGCAACCCTCATATCACGCACACGTCCTACACGGGCGGCCATAACTAGGCTTCACTCGTGATTAGAGAAGGTTACGTCCGTACTTTTTTTACGTCCGTGGATAAAAGCATAATTTTAAAATAATATTAGCTCGATGCACTCCTTCACCATATAAACTATAACTGTGCGAAATTTCATGCAGCTATGTTTCCCCATTTTTCGTAAAAAGGGTTACAGAGTTTTTCTCTCACGTATTAATATATAGATAATTTAAAGCTGAAGAGTTTGTTTGAACGCGCTAATCTCAGGAATTTTTCAAATCGGACCCTACTGGTCTTCTGGTCTTGTCTAAAATACTTTCAGTGTTAGATGGCCCATTTATCGAGGAAGGGTATCTAGAAGAAACAGAAAAATGTGGAAAAAAAACTGGGAAAATTATATGAAATTGCATATAATTTAAGAACTACTGGAGCAACTTTTATGTTTTACATAAAGAATAGACCACGTGAAGGGACATAGGCTAACTTTTGCAGAAAAATGTACGGTTTCCGTGAAATTCCTAAATTACGCGGCGAAGCCGCGCGGAACATCTACCTAGTTGTATATAATATTACAAAAATTCTCAAAACTAGTGTTCGATCCTAAGACCTGGTTTCACCATCCTCTGTTTGTTAAATCCTTTCCTAACGAGGCATTACATAACAGACCTTAAAGAGTTAAACAAACTGTCAAAATCCTTATGTCCCACAGTAAAACAGCGGATTAATAAATGTAATGTTATGTGAACAACTACCAATTCATTCGTTCTTGATAAAAGGCAACGAAATTGCAATGTGCAAGTTTAACACGACATGTTTGCTGCAATGTGTAATTTTCTTCCTTATTAGTATGATACGTCTTCTGGTAGATAATGCGACCAAATAAAATTATCACTTATTGCATTTGTTACACTACAATAGTTCTTTTCAATTTACCAGGTTAGGTTAGGTAGGTCATTATTATCTGTCAAAGCTAAAAACATTAATCAAGATGCCAACTTTTATTCACTAACATTTCAGTTTGGTAATTTTGATGCAAGTCAGTGAATTTGAAATGTCAAGGAAAATCCGAGGGCTGAATTCTTGACAAAATAAAAATAAATAATCATTTATATTCTGTCAAGAAAGTGAGGGAATTAAAAGTGGCAACATCGTATTGTCATCCCTTTCAAATCAATCTAAGAAAAAAAGGATGACACTACGATGTTGCCACTTTTTAATTTCTTCACTTTCTTCATGGACTCTATCTCTTGAATCTATTGAGGTTGAGTCGAGTGGAGGAAGGAATACCAATATATTGGGCATTCGTTAAGTTATATTCAGGTAAGTAAATATTTAGCTAAAAATAATCAATAATTTAAAAAAAAACAGATATTTTACGTCTATAAATAACGTTTGACAACCCAATCGAAATATATAGTCATAAAAAAGTGGTGTTTTCATAAATTGAGCACAGTAACCTACACACAAAATTGCAATTCGATATAGGCCTCGCTGGCGTTGTGCCCTTTTCTGTATAATTAATCGTCATTTTCACGTAACTACTGACTGGGTCATGATGAAAATCACAGCTCAAATTAAGCCTGATTAGTGTATATATAAGGGTGGAACCCTAAACATTATTGAATGCCGTGTATCACAGTGCCTTGGGAGAGCATCATCTGAGTCCAATATCAGCTACAACAGGGCCGGATTTAAACGTTAGCCGCCCTTGGGCAAAGCCCATCATATTATTCTGAAAGTAAAGTACTTAGGTACTAAAAGTAAGTAGATTTTAATTATAACACATAATATGAATTTTAATTATTCCGAAGTTAAATTTTCGTTAGTAAGGTACAGGCGCGGTCGCAGCCTGAAATTTGGGGGGAATCTTTAAACGAGCAATTCTTGTAATATATATATACACTTGCGTGCAAAAAAATCGACCCACCCCGCGCATTTCTATTCAAGTCGCTTAAAAAGTAATAGTTATTTATTATTTCTTTTTATTAATAATGCGAGTTAATATGATAGGGAATGTGTACGTTTACTCTACATTTTCTAAAACCAACATGCTTGACTACAAACGACACAAATCACTAAGCATAACATTACTCAGTTTTTTAATCGTTAATTGAACGGTTTTGTTCTGTATGAAAAATCGGTCAAATCTTATTGTTTTTGTTTTGTTTCGATTTTTATTGATTTATTGTTCATTTAACTTCATTTTAAACGAAATTTCTTTGTGGCGAAATGGATATTACTCCAAATAAAGCCTCTCAAGCGAGGGCTTTGCTAAGAGCTGAATTTAGACAACGAGTTGTGGCTAGAAGTCTTAAGAGGATACAACAGGGGCTAGAGAAATGAAAAAAAAAGTACGTGTAATATCTATAGCTGACTCCCTTACCTCAAGCCTATACCGCAGAACGCGATAGAGACAACTGCAGAAAATCCAGAAAATCAACGATTCGTTGTCCCCTGATTCCTTCTCCAAAACTTAACCGATTTAAGTAATTTTTTCATTATAGATTAAAAAAAGGCTTGAGCTGTGTTCCTATGTTTTGCTTTTTTTGTATAATCTAGCCAAATCTGTTTTCTGGACGTTTGAACACAGCGGAAAATCTGGCCATTTTTTTGGGTTTTTGAACGTTCATATCTTATTTAATAATTAAATTATGAAAAAAAAGAAAACATAGGGACATTGTATTAGTGGCCGTAGATATTCAGGAAAAAAATTATAACTCTACTAGCATTATCCAGGGAGGAAACAGGGGACAACATTTGTATGGAAAAAAGGGCGGTGTGGAATCCTCTTAATTTAAGTCGAACTTCGGTTACAAGAGTATACCGAAGTATTCTAGAGACTCTTAACTTTACCATGCGACCATGTTCAGGAAGACATTGGGCTACATTTGAATGTGATGACCGTTTTAAGGTGTCAACGTCCTTGCGAAATCGACATCTCATTTCAGTTCAAGTGCAACGACGGCCAAGAGAAGTCGGATGAGTTACAGTAATTGAGTAGACTGTACGACGAAGACTTGCAGGCAGCTAACTAACTCGCTAACGGTCCAAAATTAGCCCCAGCACACAGTCAAGCGCTGCTTAGTTTCGCACGTTCTCATGTTGATTTTTCATTGGAGCAATGGCGGGTCGTGCTCTTTTCTGATGAAAGCTAAATCAGTCTTTATGGTAACGATGGTCGCAGAAAAGCATACCGTTGATAAGGACAATGATTTGCGCAGGCGTGCATTGACGAAAGGCTTTCATTTGGTAGGTGTTCGGGGACTGTATGGGGCGAGATTTCTTTTGATGCATAAACCAATCTTGAGTTCGTAACCGGGCCACGCCTTGGCACTTTGAGTACCTATCGATACATTCAGGGCGTACTAGGACAACATGCGGTGCCATGTGCTGGTTTTGTTGATGAAGGTTTCATATTGATGTAGAACAATGCTCGACCGCACGTTGCTGCGAAAGTTCGTCAATATCTCTCCGACGTCGAAGTTTCGGGTTTGGACTGGCCAGCAAGGAGTCCTAACCTTAATCCTATTGAGCACCTATGGGGAGAACTCAAAAGGAGGGTCAGGGCCCGAACTCTTGCCGCAGATACCCTTCAGGACCTCCAGGTGGCTGTACAAGAAGATCGGCATGGTATCGCTCAGGAGTTCATCATAACTTTGATAAGGTCAAGGAAAACCCGGATGGAATCGTTTTTAGAAAATGTCACTTTATTCGTGTTTTATCGAATACCGAGCAAAGCTCGGTCAAATAGCTAGTAATTCTTATATGAATAAATAAAAGTATAAAATATATATCCAGCGATTACACTATAAAATATATCTCCCCACTTCCGTGCCGCCCTGAGCACTAGCCCCGACTGCGCTTAGTTTCACCGTTTGCCAGATAATAAAAATAATAATAATAATAAAATTTATTTCCATATAACAACATTTTACAACTACCAACAGTTCTGGCCCCCACGCTAGGCGAAGCCTGTCCTGTGGGGGAGGTTATATACACATTTACCGATGAACAAGGATACATTGTTGCGTATTACAACATTACAATGTACCTAAAACATGAACTTTTATGTTATTACAAATTTATGTTAACAGGGTAATTTAATCTAGAGTTAAGTGCATGCAAGAACAAACACTACAATCTCAACTTTAGTATTTAGATAATTGTCAGTAACAAGTTTTCTGTTTCATTATACGGTAAATTTAGTAGATTTTCAGATAATATAAGTTTGGTTTCTTTAAGAGAATTGTACTGAAATTTATGTCGATTAACTAGTTTATTATACATATATGGAGAAAGAAAATTGGAGAAACAACGTGCAAATGTAGTTTTAGTGGTAGTGATTGGGATTTTAAAGACTCTTTCATTGAGCAAGTTCTTATAGTTGCTGGAGTTCAACACTTTCTTGTGCATGGCAACTATTGATCTCTGTAGAAACAATTTCCTTACACTGAGGACCTTGGCTTCCTTATATAGAGCTGCGGTAGGGTATCGAAAGGACTTGAAAAATGCAGATTTTAATACTGATCTCTGTGCCCTTTCTAGCTTAATAAGGACTGTTTGGGAAGCACTAACCCATGCCAGGATTCAGTAATTAAGTATGGACTGACGTAGAGTACCAGATATACCATTTTCAATGCAAAATAATAATTAGTTATCGTTCTTCAGGGTGTCTCTTCTTCATGTGATACTTTAAACTGGACGATTGAACAAAGCGCTCCCCGCACGACTTGCACGCGTATCTTCGGTCATCCAGATGTATCTTCATATGTATTCGCAAATTTTTTGACGCTTTGAAAGTTTTATCACAAAATTCGCACTTAAAAGGTTTGTCGGTGCGATGGATGACCGAATGCTTGTTCAAATTAGCGACACTGCCAAATTTCTTGTGGCAGACTTCACATTCGTAGTTCAGTTCTCCCATGTGAAACGTTCTCTGATGTTGCAACAGCTTGAATGGATGTGAGAATTTTTTGCCGCAGGCGTTGCACTTCGGCATGGGCACTCCGTGGGCTTCCTCCATGTGCTGCGGTCGCAAGTGTTGCGGCACGCAGACATCACAGAGGTAGCAGCTCCGCAAGTGTCGGCGTTTCTTCAAATGCACCTCATTATAATGTTGCTTGACAAACTCCTTTTTCTTAAACACTTTCTGGCATATGTTACACGAAAACACCGTTGCTCCGTCCTCGTTTGTAGTAATCATGTATCTCGGATCGTCTTCTTGCTCACCTAAAATTACACAACTATTTATTTTCATATAAAATTACACAACTATTAATTTTTACTCTTAGGCAAAGGCCTTTATATTTTCGCAGCATATTTTATTTTATTTTTGTGATACTATGGTTTTTCTGGGACACATCTATACTAATCATTTAAAGCTGAAGAGTTTGTTTGAACGCGCTAATCTCAGGAATTTTTCAAATCGGACCCTACTGGTCTTCTGGTCTTGTATAAAATACTTTCAATGTTAGATGGCCAATTTATCGAGGAAGGGTATCTAGAAGAAACAGAAAAATGTGGAAATAAACTGGGAAAATTATATGAAATTGCATATAATTTAAGAACTACTGGAGCAACTTTTATGTTTTACATAAAGAATAGACCACGTGAAGGGACATAGGCTAACTTTTGCAGAAAAATGTACGGTTTCCGTGAAATTCCTAAATTACGCGGCGAAGCCGCGCGGAACATCTACCTAGTTGTATATAATATTACAAAAATTCTCAAAACTAGTGTTCGATCCTAAGACCTGGTTTCACCATCCTCTGTTTGTTAAATCCTTTCCTAACGAGGCATTACATAACAGACCTTAAAGAATTAAACAAACTGTCAAAATACTTATGTCCCACAGTAAAACAGCGGATTAATAAATGTAATGTTATGTGAACAACTACCAATTCATTCGTTCTTGTTATAAGGCAACGAAATCGCAATGTGCAAGTTTAACACGACATGTTTGCTGCAATGTGTAATTTTCTTCCTTATTAGTATGATACGTCTTCTGGTAGATAATGTGACCAAATGAAATTATCACTTATTGCATTTGTTACACTACAATAGTTCTTTTCAATTTACCAGGTTAGGTTAGGTAGGTCATTATTATCTGTCAAAGCTAAAAACATTAATCAAGACGCCAACTTTTATTCACTAACATTTCAGTTTGGTAATTTTGATGCAAGTTAGTGAATTTGGAATGTCAAGGAAAATCCGAGGGCTGAATTCTTGACAAAATAAAAATAAATAATAATTTATAGTCTGTCAAGAAAGTGAGGGAATTAAAAAGTGGCAACATCGTATTGTCATCCCTTTCAAATCAATCTAAGAAAAAAGGGATGACACTACGATGTTGCCACTTTTTAATTTCTTCACTTTCTTGATGGACTATATCTCTTGAAAAATAATATAATGAGTCGGTGTGCTAGTAGCGCCCTCTGCTTCGAACATTGCGTAAAACATATTTCTTAAGTCGAGGACGTTATGTTGAAATAATGACATTTTAACTTGACAATTAATGACATTTTACAGATTGAGGTTGAGTCGAGTGAAGGAAAGGAATACCAATATATTGGGCATTTATATTCAGGTAAATAATAAATAATTAGCTATAAAAATAATCAATAATTAAAAAAAAACAGATATTTTACGTCTATAAATAACGTTTGACAACCCAATCGAAATAGATAGTCATAAAAAAGTGGTGTTTTCATAAATTGAGCACAGTACCTAGACACACAAAATTGCAATTCGATATAGGCCTCGCTGGCGTTGTGCCCTTTTCTGTATAATTAATCGTCATTTTGACGTAACTACTGACTGGGTCATGATGAAAATCACAGCTCAAATTAAGCCTGATTAATGAATATATAAGGGTGGACCCCTAAGCCCCAATTTCACCAACGACTGTAAAAGTTAACGGTCGAATTAGTATCACGTTACCTCTTTCATTTTTCTTATGAATGAAAGAGAAGACATGACATTTTAACAAGCTGTTAACACTAACATACGTTGGTGAAATTGGGGCTAAAACATTATTGTATGCCGTGTATCACAGTGCCTTGGGAGAGCATCATTTGAGTCCAATATCAGCTACAACAGGACCGGATTTAAGCGTTAGCCGCCCTTGGCGTAAGTACTTAGGTACTAAAAGTAAGTAGACTTTAATGAGGGATTTTCATTTATATTTTTTAATTTTAATTTTAACAATCTTAACTAGATGGCGTAAGGATAGACACTTCTAGATTTTCTAATCGTTCCTCACCGATCTGAAATTATCTGCAGGTTGGCATCACTGACTACATATGGGTTGTGTTTCCAAAAAATATCAGTGTATTGTCAAGTTTTACATAAATCAAAATATCTTAAACTTAAGTAGTACGATCAAATTAATAAAATCAGCGGAAATATTTCGTGTAGTTTTGAAAATCGCTACAGTTATTCCTTGTGATATCCAGATGAACATGTCAAAAGTCCTCAAGGGTGGGGGGTGAGCTAAGAGTG
The DNA here is from genome assembly GCF_905147365.1 of Aricia agestis. NCBI lineage: Eukaryota > Metazoa > Arthropoda > Insecta > Lepidoptera > Lycaenidae > Aricia > Aricia agestis. Next base: position 19,864,069 of record NC_056408.1, on the reverse strand, counting down.
TAGGGGGGGGTCAAAGGACCCTTTTTTTAGGTTTTTGCTCATAAGTAAAAAACCTGCACAAATAGCATTACGGTTACTTCTAGGAAAATTTTCTACATAAAATTTCCTCTAAATTATGTCCTATAAATTTTTTTGTACGGTCGATACTTTAGGAACTACAGGGGGGGTCAAATTCCTCAAAAGTGCGAATCGCAAAAATAACACGCATCGAACGTCCGAGACTAAGAAAACAACTTATTCTGATTCAAATACCTGCTATTCACAGATAATTATTTGTCCTAGCTGCTATTATTACAAAACGTTAGACTAGTCACCATGGAATTAGGAAGTACTATACAGCGGGAAGGCTTACTTCATCATTTTGAAATATTAAAATGAACCTTACTTCCATGTGCTAAAGTATTATTTTTATTAACTAATATCTCCTTATAGTAGCGAGCACGAGCGAGAAATCGATTTTCTTGGTTTGTCCCTTTCGCACAATTGCCATGTAAAATATACGATAATACATTGGTAGTAAATTGAAAAAGCATTTTTCGTAGAAAACGATAAAATAAGGCATAAATATTATATTAACGACATGTTTTAATATTGCGCTTTCCTGCTTCAGTTTAATATTATTTAATTTCAATAATTGTTATTAAACTGAGCTTCTCAGTTGTGCGATTTTCTTTTAAAATGTCTTAAGATTTACACATAGGCAAGAAGCATGGTTACACTAGTTTGAAAGGGACAGACCAAGATTAATGAAAGTGGAATATTTTCCTCACAAGAACTCCAAAAACTCTCATTTTGCTCTTCCATTCTTTTCCTACATAGCTTCAGCGGTTGCGACACAACTTCAGCTATTTACAGGAAAGGCAAAGTGTCAGTTGTTAAGCTATTTGATCAAAAACCAAAAATCAAGGATATTGCCGCCATCTTCTACAATCCAACATCAACATCTGAAGAAATAGCAGAGTCAGGAGAAAGGATGTTTTTGACGATGTATCGTGCAGCCACTGATCAGCTTGATCTTAACAGACATCGATACTCAGTTTTTGTCAAATCCAGCACCAAATCCAAACCAGATCTTTCCTCTCTCCCACCTACAAAAGGATCAGCAAAATTTCACTCATTCCGAGTGTTCCACCAAGTACAAGAGTGGTTAGGTAACGCACTGCCTCCTGAAATGTGGGGATGGAAGCGAGGAGCTGATGGAAACCTCGAGCCTGTTACCACTCATGATCCTCCAGCTCCTGACACCGTGCTGAAGTCAATATTTTGTCGCTGCAAAAGTGATTGCACTGGTAATTGTGGATGCCGAAAAGCTGGTATCACGTGCAGTCTAGTATGCAACGGCTGCTTGGGTTCGTGTACAAATGGCGTACCTGTAGATTTGGTAGATATAGAAGGTGAAGATGATGATGATGTAGTAGAAGAAAATTATTGATTTAATTAAGACTGTCTAATTATTATTTTCTAGATTTGAATACATTTTGAAAACATACCAATTTTATTTTATTTATAAAACCGTCTCATTTTTTATACCTATATAAAGTTGAACACTCTGTAACTTCTAAAGTATCGACCATACAAAAAAAATTATAGGATCAAATTTAAAGGAAATTTTATGTAGAATGTTTTCCTAGAAGTAACCGTTACGCTATTTGTGCAGGTTTTAGACTTATGAGCTAAAATCTAAAAAAAGGGTCCTTTGACCCCCCCCTACACCTTTAGCTCACCCCCCACCCTTGGGGATTTTCGATATGTTTATCTGGATATCTCAAGGAATAACTGTAGCGATTTTCAAAACTACACGAATTATTTCCGCTGATCGTCCATTTTCGGCTTAATTTTCTTAGGCTAAAGCGATCATTGGCCTAAGCGATGAGCGAACACGCTGACATAATAAAAACTTGTCAAACTGAAACTTGACAACTGAAAGAGTTTTGGCGGGCATGTCACTTTCAAACTTCTTCTACTTTTTATTGTTGGTGTGGTTTTTATTATTTCATATTTATGTGGGGGTGTCACTCAGTAGTCACTTCACTATTTTTTTTTATTTGCGCCCTCCGACGGTTCTAGGTTCACAGCAACTGTCTAAGGTCGGACGAAATGGTGGTTAGGGGATATTTAGAAATTTCCTTTTATTATTTAGCAAGATTTTGAGATTTTTCAATTTTACCTTAGATTTTGGGAGGGGTCATGTCCCCTGTGACCCCCCCCTTCGGACCGCGCCTGGTAAGGTAGAAAACAAGCAATGCAACAGCAAAAAATGGAAAGAGCGTAGGTAGCGGCAAAATGGTTTTCGTCGCGTAATTTAAAAACCATAAATACATTTCATTATTCATATAAGCTATGGGAAAATTAAAGTGTATGCTTGAAACAATTTATGTACAAATTTTGGAAGCCTAAATCACTCTCCTCTGTTGGCAAAATGGGAATCCCCTTTTTTACAGAGGTATTTTTGATTGATTATTCTGTGTTATAAAAGTTGACTAATCGTGTCAACTGTCGTGTCTTATATACCCTATATTTAGTATATATATATATATATATATATATATATATATATATATATATATATATATATATATATATATATATATATATATATATACTAAATATAGGGGGTTTCGGGGGCGATAAATCGATAGCTAGGAATCGTTTTTAGAAAATGTCATTTTATTCGTGTTTTATCGAATACCGAGCACAGCTCGGTCAAATAGCTAGTAATTCTTATATGAATAAATAAAAGTATAAAATATACCTATATCCAGCGATTACACTATAAAATATATCTCCCCACTTCCCTGCCGCCCTGAGCACTAGCCCCGACTGCGCTTAGTTTCACCGTTTGCCAGAGAAAGTTGTAGGTAGTATTTAAGTAAATACGGACAACTTAGGTATCATAATAATAATTTATTTATTTAAGTAGGTTAATACGTGAATGTATTTTTACACATATAAGTGAAGATAATTAAATAAAAACTCGACACCTTTTCGCAAGATTCAAAAAGTCAGATCGGAATGCGGACAGATTTTTGGTAGGACAAATCAGGTACATTCATAAACCTACAGAACAGCTTAAATAGTTCATGCAAAATAATAATTAGTTATCGTTCTTCAGGGTGTCTCTTCTTCATGTGATACTTTAAACTGGACGATTGAACGAAGCGCTCCCCGCACGACTTGCACGCGTATCTTCGGTCATCCAGATGTATCTTCATATGTATTCGCAAATTTTTTGACGCTTTGAAAGTTTTATCGCAAAATTCGCACTTAAAAGGTCTTTCGGTGCGATGGATGACCGAATGCTTGTTCAAATAAGCGACACTGCCAAATTTCTTGTGGCAGACTTCGCATTCGTAGTTCAGTTCTCCCATATGAAACGTTCTCTGATGATGCAACAGCTTGAACGGATGTGGGAACTTTTTGCCGCAGGCGTTGCACTTCGGCATGGGCACTCCGTGGGCTTCCTCCATGTGCTGCGGTCGCAAGTGTTGCGGCACGCAGACATCACAGAGGTAGCAGCTCCGCAAATGTCGGCGTTTCTTCAAATGCACATCGTTGTAATGCTGTAAGACGTATTTCTTCTGCATAAACACGCGCTGGCATATTTTGCACGAAAATACCGTTGCACCGTCACCGTTTGTGTTTCGCGTGTATCTTGGGTCCTCTTCTGTTTCACCTAAAATTATACATAACGTTGTATTTATGAACAGATTGAGAAGTTCATTTCATCTATTTCGTGTTACACTTATTTTTATAGTGGGTTATTTTCCCTCCTATTGGTACTCATAACATTAATTTCACAATAATATGGTTATACCATACCTACTAGCAAGCGTTTCCAAATCAGTGAAATCGACAGGATTGTCACTTTTTAAAGGTGGAAGTAATAATTATTTTGGTAAGGTTTTCTGTTAATTTTTTACTTTAAGGTAGGCCATTTTGTATACTAACATATTTTAGGCTCTAAGACAACGGCTGCATCTCTTAATGAACGATTATATTAGGTATAGGTACTAGATGACCCGGTGAACTTCGTATCACTTTTCACCTATAGTCGGGGCATTTTAATAGGTCACATTTGACAGTTCATCAAAATTGCACATCGTAACCTTGTAGCTACGTGCAAAAAAAAAAATTTAGTTTTGTTATAAGTAAGTAACTGCACAATTGATTAAAGCGTCTCCCAGACAAACGCGGCCTGCGGTGGCGGACAGTTGGATGACTTGAGAGTCCTAGGAACGACATAGACACACGCGGCCACGCGTGTCCGTGTCAGGTGTCGTCAGATAGCTTTTCTAAAAATATTACGAGTATTCACAAATTATTTTCCGATTTAGGGACCTATTTTGTTAAATATGAAGTTTTAAAGTGGAAAAAATCGTAAGTGTCCAGTCCCCCTTCTACCAGCTAATCAGTTGCTTCTGGAAATGTGAAAAAATTCACGGGAGTAGAAAATATGCTGAATTTAAAAGGAAAACTATCACGGCTAAGAAAACTTCATAAGTTTTTGAGTAATAGTCGAATAAAGGTACTTTTCGTACAAAAATCATTTGAACGTAACTGAGATGATGTTGTCAGTAGTGTAACGGCCGTTCCCAATATTTGATCTATCTCTGGTTTTGCCCTACTAGAGATAGGAATAGCTCACATTAGACATTAGAGCCATATAATTTATGTCAATTGTGAGCTATTCCTATCTCTAGTAGGGCAAAACCAGAGATAGATCAAATATTGGGAACGGCCGTAAAACACGTTATAAATGTGCATTCATTGACCATACAAAAAATATCAAAAACTAGCGGTAACAGAGTTAGTTTTTGATTTTACAAATAACATATAAAATTCAAATATTTTATTTCAAGTCCGTATCGATTTATTCGTTTTGGTCGATGTTTTTAAGCAGCTCACCTCACTATGGAGATTAATCTGACAGATGTCCTATTAAAATGCTCCGACTGTAATCTAAGACATCCCTGGACTTCTGAACCTGACTGAAGGCTGAAACTAGCCAAACCGGTTGAGCTGTTCTCGAGTTTTAGCAAGACTTGCAACAATTACAAATAGTTTTATTTATACAGGATGCAATCAAACCTTAGTTATAAGGCACAGCCTTACGGGCGGCAGCGTCCTGACTCCTGGCCCTAGCACGGCCACCAGTAGAAATGAGAAAGTATGGACAAACTGTGAAGGTAAACTTTAGGTAGCGTTCCGATCTTTCTTAAAAAATGAGTCTGGTCATAAAGTGGCATTTTAATTGAATTTTTGTCGGTTGCGATTGTCCGTGGTAAAGATCGGAACGGCACCTTTAGTTCATGTCCACAGTTTGTCTATACTTTCGTATTTCTACTGGTGGCCGTGCTAGAGCTACATGAACACCCTACCAGATTTCGTACATGAGGCGGCGGAAATAAAGTGGCCTACGCTCATTAAAAATAGTACCTGGATGACCGAGCTTTGCTCGGTATAGCAAACACTCATTGACTTCGTGTTACTTAACAACGCCATCTGCTGGAATAGCTTTAGCTGTTGTTGTGTCGTTAAAGCAATTAGTTGCCCACAAAATAGATGAGCTTGATATTATTCGCCAATAGATGTCAATGAGAAGTCATATATTTAGTTTATCGATTATCGATAAAACACGAATAAAAAGACATTTTCTAAAAATGATTCCTTGCTAGATCGATTTATCGCCCCCGAAACCCCCTATAAGTACTTATACTAAATTTCATGAAAATCGTTGAAGCCGATTCCGAGATTCCAATTATATTATAATATATACAAGAATTGCTCGTTTGAAGATATAAGATAAATTCGCCACTTTGGTTACTGGGTTTTCGACGCTGCTGCCAGGCTAGACAAGCCCAGACACTCAGTAGTCAGAAGTTCAACAAACCACACTGACAAAATATATTCAATTACTTAAAAAGTCTTCATGGTGGTACAGCTCCACCGTATAAAATATCTTGAATAAGGATTTGCATAATGTAAAGAAACAAGTAAAATTTCGTCATTAGGCATTTAATAACACACATAGCGCGTTTGATCCGATTGAAAAAATAGACGTACAGGAACAATATAGGTAGACGAGCTTTTGCCCGCGGCTTCGCTCGCGATAAGAAGTATTATTATATACAAACTTTCATCCCCTATTTGAACCCCTTGGGGTTGGAATTAATCAAAATCCTTTCTTAGCGGATCCCTACGTTATAACATCTACCTGCATGCCAAATTTCAGCCCGATCCGTCCAGTGGTTTGGGCTGTGCGTTGATAGATCACTATGTCAATCAGTCAGTCACCTTTGAGTTTTATATATATAGATTTAGAGATTTCCATTTGGCAAACCACATTAAAGGCAACGCTATAGCAACTATAAAATATCTATGTACCATGGCTGTATGTAAATTATCGAGGCAAAAAGCGTAGCTAGCGGCTACGCTTTTTGCCTCGATATTTCAAAGCGAAGGCATTTTTATAGGAAGGAATTTGTCCATTGGGTGGCAGCTTGATGCGTGAGTCCACATTGACTTTTAAAAGATTTTAAAAAAATGAAGCGTAGGGATCTACTATCTAGCGGTACTAAGCACTAAACACGTATTGTCTGCGACGTGTCACTAGTGGGGCGCGACGTGTTCGAAGTCATCCTCGGAACCTCCTGTAGACGACTCCAATCGGCCAGAACTCCTCCTTCTCGAAGGTCGGTAGATGATGCGTCGGGACTCTCACCACAAGGGAGCTAAAATTGACTTTGTGGCGGGAATCCAAACGCTCGACCCTCAAGACGAAGTAATAATACATACAGGTTTGTTAAAAAATAACATGATATAATATTATTTCAAAGAAAAGTATCATTATCAGGGCGAGCGAAGCGAGCCTTAGTATATCTCACAAGACACAACCTGTGCACTTTTGTGGTACACTTTACGAAAAATCTATCACGCCCATAATTGATTTGTGCTTTAACATAGTAAGTAATTTTTATTTATATGCAGATGTGTTATCACCGGTCAGACAAGGTGTGGTCGTTATTTTAAAATATAAAAAAACTGCATTAAAAATTAAAGATTATTACCGCGCAGAAAAACGACGCAAGCCCTCACAAAGCTTGGCTTTTAGCTAGTTATAAGTATACTGTATATTTATACTGTATACTGCTCAGATGACTCGGTCAACTTCAACTATCACTTACCTCCTAATATAAACCTTTTCTAGGCGTCCACGATTATTTCAAGACTAAAATCAGCCAAATCGGTTCGGCCGTTCTCGAGTTTTAGTGAGACTAACAAAATTTAAAATAAATTGACATGTAGATACTTAGATAATATTCAACACCTTTACTGAAATAATGGCATACGGTTACAGCGGCGGCCAAAACTAGTGGGGATATGAATTGAGATCGCGCCATGAAAACGCTCTATGCTCTTTTACATTATTTCAGATATTAATATATTATATATGCTAAATATTATTTCAGAGATTAATAATAAATATGTAGCGTTCAACTATTTGTCCTTAGACATATACAATTTATGTGTCGGTTGTCCTTGTCGCATGTGGGGTCTGTACCATTTAAGCTTACTGCCGATTGTCGTGCTTTCTCGACATGTGGTACTTCAGGCTGGACGTCTGCACAAATCTCTCCCCGCACACCGTGCACTCGTACCTCTTGTCGTTCAAGTGTATCGCCCTGTGGTTCTTCAGATACTTCTTGGCTTTAAAACTTTTGTCACAGAAGTCACACTGGTACGGCTTCTCCGCCTGATGGAGGACCATGTGCCTCTTTATTCCGGTGGTGTTTGCGAATTTCTTATGGCATATGTCGCATTCGTAGTCCATTTCGCCCATGTGGAAGGTCCTCTGGTGGCGCAGCAGTTGGAATTGGAAGGAGAACTTCTTGCCGCAGGCGTTGCACGCGGGTTTCGGTATGCCGTGGGCCTCCTCCATGTGCGCCGGTCGCAGGTAGCCCGGAACGGACACGTCGCAGAGGTAGCAACTTCTCAGACGCGGTCGGATCTTTAGGTGCACCCCCTTGTAATGTTGGACGGCTAAATACTGTTTCTTATACACGCGCTGACACAGCCTACAAGTATAATCCTTCGTTCCGTCTTCGTTTGTTGATATCGCGTATCTTTTGTCGTCCGCGGGGTTACCTAAAATTATATAAATTCTTAATTCGCATGTTCTCGTCGTATGGAAATAAAATGTGCTTTTCTCCATATGTGCAATATTGCTTCCACTTAAATCGTAATGCTTAATCATATAGGTAACTACAACTATAATATTATTATTATGTCTCTTTATTTATCTTCGATAGAAGTATGTATACGATAGCTGTTAAGAGGTGTATCCCCAAATAATTTGCATAAGTTGAAGATAGTTTGAGGCATGGTAGTCTGTTCAGACATTTAAGTAATAAAATTGAAGTATAAATAAAACCTGCAGAATTATTACGTGTATTCGATTGTTTCCGTTTAAAATTTGTCTGTATTTGGAAATATGCAAGCTTTTAAAATAATGCGAATGAAAAGAGACACTTCAAGCAAATGGCAATATTGCTTAAAGTAAGTATTAATTAATTTTTCAATGAATAAAAAACAATAAGAAGCATATTCCGTCCAACGAATCTTTAGGTTTTAATAATATTTAATATTATAATATTATACTCTTTACCTTTACAATATTATTATGAATCACAGTTCACATATATGATGAAAAACGGTAAAAGCACTATTAAGTGCATATTATACCTATTACGTAATATTAATATTGAAACGAACAATTTATCGCAGGTGATAAGGTTCTTTGTGTGCATGTTCAACTGTTTTGAGTAATGTATCCAGTATCCCCGCGTCACAGATTTCACAAACCTACAATGCGACTTCATGTGTGACGAGAAATTTAAACTTCGTAAATTCACTGAGACATATAAAACACTGGTGCGCTAGAGATACAAAATTATGTATCTCTACAATTATGTATCTCTAGCGCACCACTTGTATACTTAAAAAAATAACCATTTAAATTAGTATCTGATTCTTTACCTATATATCTTTGATTTTTAGCCTCTGTATAAATCTTTTGACTATGGATTGTGATGAGATGAGACTAAACATCGTCCAAGTCTTTGAGTTATGTATTTCATTTTGATCTTTTTGTGTGGTTCTAATGTGTGTTGTTTCAGGAATCAGGATAGCAGCATCTCTGAATTGATAATCTCAACAGCAGCAAGAGTAGCCTAGGTCACGGTAGGCGGATGAGCAGGAGGCGCACAACCACCGGAGAAGACGGCCAAGGCGAAACCGCCGCAACGGACACGACATTCCGCCTTAGTCAGGGAGCTCGGGGTGACGGTATGGGGATGCCAATACTCGTTGCACTGAGTCCCCGAGAGAGCTGCGATGCGTGCTGTGTTCCTGCGCATCGCGACACAAAGAAGACGATCGGCCTAAGCAAGTCCCCCATGTGCGGCCTCTGTTCGGCCTAGGGGGACTTCGAACCCCCATAGCGTGGGCCTGCTCTAGGTGAGAGCAGGCGAGCGCGGACGGAAGCCACGTAATAGACTCTCGTCTCGTCTCCGTCCTGCGCGGAAGTAGGAACACGGTCGGGATTTAGTGGGTAGAGCTGCGGCCACTTTACCATCTTCTCAACCGTAGCGAGTCCCACATATCCCGGTGGTCCTTCCCCAACGCTGCTGGGGACGCTTAAAAGCATTTCCCGACCAAAAAAAAAGGTTATGGTAGGCGGAGGGGAGTGGCATTGGTGCAGGTGAATATTTTTTGTATGTTATGATTATTTATTTTGTGCAGATTGCCGGCGTATTTTGATCGTCGCCACCCGAGCAATATATTTGTATCTCTTCTCTCTTTGTGTCTATTTGAATTTAGAAGGCGAAACATTAAGATTATTCTCTGCTTCTTTCGAGCAGATTCCAATCAACTGTAGTTCTTACTTTCTCATTTCATTCCAGGTTTCGTTTCTTGCATTTCAATTTCTATTTTATTTATACGTACAAATAAATGGTTTAGCTTATTTACTTGTAACAATCTTACAACAACGAATGTATATCAACATAATCTTAAAACAACAAAAACGAGTAAATGTATGCAACTTCAAAAATAGGACTTGTGTTACTTCCTAACCATGGTAGGTAGACAGCATAAATTTAAGATTGTTGTTACGGTCGCTCTAAGTTGGTTTGCAATCTCTACAGTCTACGCGTCTACTTGATCTAAAATATTAATAGAATACCTTCCTTTCTCAAAAATATAAGCCATGACAATGTTTCAAGATATATTTGGAATTAACAAAAAACACTGTTGTTTTCTCTACGTGTTTTTATTACATAACATTGATAAAGATGGGGAGAGATACTGTTTAGGACCTAAACGATATTTTAGAATAATGTTAATTTACTTCCATATTGTATTTAATTCGTGGGATATTTTAGCCTACACCCCCTGCGCCTAATACACTTAAGTCCAGTAACGTGTTCGTCAAGTGACTAGAGTCTAGACGATCGTCGAACAAGATAACTAACGACGTCTTCTCCAGCGTAAAAAAATAAAGTGTTCTTGGAGATACTTTAAACTGCAGAATCCGGGGAGTCTCGCTCCGGATGATGCTTCATCATGTGATACTTCAGACTGGAAGTCTGAACGAACGCAGCCGGACATTTGTTACACGCGTGTTTTCTTACGTTCAAATGCATAGCCATATGTATTTGCAAATTATTCTTCCACTTAAATTGTTTATCGCAGATGACGCAGTTGAAAGGTTTATCCGACTTATGGACCATCTCGTGTTGCCTCAATCGGTACTTTGTATCTACTTGCTTACCGCAAATCGAGCAGGCGAACTTTTTTTCGCCCATGTGAACTTTTTTTTGATGTTCCAGTACCAAAAACGGGTAAGCGAACTTCATTCCGCAGGCGTTACAGGTGGGCGCCGGTAGTCCATGTTTCTCCTCCATGTGCATCGCGCGTTTATAGCCGGGAACCTTCTCGTCACAGAGGTGGCAACTCCGAACTTTCGGTCGCTTTTTTAGGTGCACGTGATTATAGTGTTGGGAGAAATTTGCTCTTTTCGTGAACACTCGCTCGCATATCTTACAAACGTATTCTTTGGCTCCATCTTCACCTTTCCTCGTTATGAACTTTTCATCTTCAGCTATGCCACCTAAAACAATATAACAATTCTCACTCCGTATTTTTATATTCGTCCTTTATATTTTTTATCCTACGCAGTACAAGTTCTTGACTTTTTATAGAAATAAATCGCATTTTGACCTAATGATTTCGTATAGTATCAGTCTATATAAATACATACAATACGTACGTACGTATATATGTATGTTTTGTGGCAATATTTATACTAAACGATTTTAATAATGTTATTAACTTGATATTCTACTTAAAATTTTAGTTATTGCAAATTACATCGAATTTATAATAAACAAATAGGTATGTTCATACTTTTCAAAAAAATTATAGGAAGGAATAAGGTATGCACCCATATACATTTTATTTTATATTTAGGTACTAGATACCTGATGGATATAATATGCTTAGTGAAGGATTGTTAATTTAGTGGCAATCGGCATGGACTTAGTGATGCGAAAATAAAACGTGAAATTATAAATACATAGATATATTTTATCTCTTCCTCACATAACGGTTTTAAATACATATAGGTTATATTACATGCAAGAGTTGAATACTGAATGTGTACAAGTTAATAAGACAAACTAACAATAATTTTAGAATGCATTGCTTAACAGCGCGAGCGCTATGTGGCTGCTACTAATTTGGCAGTAACGGTAAACAACAAACATTTTGCGTATGTCAGCTATTTCCCGTGCACCTTAGTCATGTGATACTTCAGGCTCGACCACTGGACGAACGCGGCCAGGCATATCTTACACACGTGTCTCCTGTCGTTGAGGTGTATCAACATGTGAACTCGAAGGTGTTCCCTTCGTTTGAACTGTTTCTCGCAGACCTCGCACTGGTACCGCCTGAGCCCCGTGTGCACCGTGGTGTGATCGATGAACCAACTTCTGTTCTCGCACTTGAAGTCGCAGTGCGCACACTGGAACTTCTTTTCGCCGAGGTGGTCCGACTTCTGATGTCTCAGCAGCTCGAAGGGGAACGCGAATTTCTTCCCGCAGTCGTTGCAGGCGGGGCGGGGAACGCCGTGGGCGGCCTCCATGTGGAACGGACGTCGGTTGCTCGACACTCGGACGTCGCACAGGGCGCAGCTGCGAAGCTTCGGTCGCTTCCGCAGATGCACGTGGTGGTAGTGCGTATTGAAATATTTCCTGCTCGGGTACGCCCGCTCGCACGTTTTACAAACAAACTTATCGGCGCCGTCTTCCCCCTTCCTTACAGTGAATTTATCTCCAGTTACACCTAAAACAATAATATTTCCCACTCCTTAAACTTTTTCTTCTCACGTTTAGTAGTAAGTACTAAGTACTAGCACAATATTACAAATACATAGAATTCCACTTTCAATATTTTTGCGAGTAGCTGCTATGAGACTGCATAATACGAGTGAAAAATATAAACTACAATAAATATAATAATCGCATTTTCAGGTATATTATTAGTGATCGAAGGGAATCCAAATAAATATTATGGAGTCCGGAATTAGATTTTAAAGGGTCCTTTATTGAGTACTTTATTATTTAATAATAATATTAAAATAAAATAAATAATTAAGGGGGCTCCCATAGGAAAACACAATTTTTGGCCTAATTTTGCTCTATAATGGTGCGGAACCCAACGTGCGCAAGTCCGACTCGCACTTGGCCGATTTTTTATCTTTATTTATCCGTATTAGGGTGTATTGTAAAAGTGAAAGCGTGTCTGTCTGTAACCTCTTCACGCCTAAACCGCTGAGCCGATTTTGCTGGAATTCGGTATAGAGATACCGAAATTCCGTGATTACGGGATCACGGAAGACCATGGGACAGCGGCGATCGTCGCTGTCATATTACCTGAGTGGTCCCCCTTTCCTCATTTTGGCATTGCACTGCCATTCATAAAAATAATTATTCTGATTACTCATTTAGTTTTTAAGTTATATATTTTGATGACATTCTTTTTTTATTTACTTATTGTCTGTTTTGTTTTTTATTGGTAATTTTATATTGTTGTTTTAATAATATTATGGTTGTGTGTTTCTTAATGGGAATAACGTTTTATTTATTTATTTAGATACTTTGAGAGAAAGGCCAACATTTGTATCCCGGCAAAAAGGTACGGTTCCCTCCGTCGCGTTGCGCCAAAATTCGTTTATCGCGGATAAACGAATTTTGGCGCAACGCGACGGAGTTGAGGGCGTCATCTACATTACAATGAAGAAATTGGCACGACTAGCGACTGACGAGTCTCTGTTATATCGGAACAGTGAACAATGAACGCAGAAATAATACCATTATCATTAAATACTGAATAATTTAATAGAAAATGTTATTGTTAATATAAAATAAACAACAAGTAAAACATGGCGCTTAATGTACACTCCACCAGTATACAACGCTATACAGGGTGTAACAAAAATAAGTGATAATACTTTAGGGTGTGTACGTGTTCCTTGTAGAGAGTTCACTGTGAAAGTAGCAGCGCTGAAAGACCAAAATTTTTTTTCACTTTTGTATAGGGAAATCGTGACGCTCGGGCCATACAAAAGTTAAAAAAAAATCGTCTTTCAGAGCTGCTACTTTCACAGTGAACTCTCTGCAAGGAACACGTACACACCCTAAGGTATTATCACTTATTTTTGTTACACACTGTATATCACGGCCCAACAAGATAACACCATAAAAATCAATACAATATTGTAAATTAGTTACTAGTAATAATAATAATTATTAGGATGAAGTGGGTAACCAACAATTTGATAGTTGACGTTTTTTTCATGAATGGAGGCTTTAGGGCCGATAAATTATTATTTGAAATTAAAGAAACGTGGATTAGATGTATACCCAGATATATTACCCAGATGATGAGGTAGGTAAATTACAAGGTTTGTTAAAAAAATGTTAGTTATCCATTTACTTCATCTGCTGCTTTTAGTCCCTAAATCTATTTGTTTGTTATTTATAAGTTATAACATAATATAAACTATGGGGGCTGCTGGACCTGTGAAGCTTTAGAATAATAGTTATTTTATTGCACAATAACCACATATGCATTGCACAACGTCATTGCAATTGTATTTAGTAGTTTTAGAGCATCATGCCATTAGTCTTTCTCTTCTTATAATTATTTAATATTCAACTAAAAATATTTTTTAAATGTTATAGGGTCTATACAGACGGACCGCATTTCAACTGCAATCCAACCGCAAATTGCAGTTCAAGTGCAGTTTGAATGCAGTTGACACGACTGCAATAGAACTGCAAACCAAACAGTTCACACGACTGCACGCCAACTGCAACTGAACTGCAATCCGACTGCGCGTTTGGTTTGCAGTTCTATTACAGTCGTGTCAACTGCATTCAAACTGCACTTGAACTGCCATTTGCGGTTGGATTGCAGTTGAATGCGGTCCGTCTGTATAGACCCTTAGTGTAACTAGTGTGCGCAAATTTATACAATATTCGTTATTTGATACCCAACTCTACCAGAGTTGTACAGTGTACAATGTACTATAGCATATTACGTTGAGTTAGACATGATCCGGATGCTTTTTACTAATGTGGTACTTCAGACTCGACGACTGGACGAACGCCGCAAAGCATATTTTACACACATGCCTTCTGTCATTCAAATGTATGGCCATGTGGGATTCCAAGTTCTTCTTCCATCTGAACTGTTTATCGCAAATGTTACATTTGAACGGCCTATCGGGGACATGGACCAGCGCGTGCTTACGTAGCAGGGACAGGGAAGTGGTTTTCAAGTCACAAGTCGGACAGGAGAATTTCTTTTCGCCCATGTGGAAGTTCTTCTGATGTTGCAACACCAGGTACGGATAGGGGAACTTCTTCCCGCAGGCGTTGCAGGCGGGGGCCGGCAGGCCGTGCTCCGTCTCCATGTGAAGCGCTCTCTTGTATCCAGGCACTTTCACGTCGCAGAGGTAGCAGCTCCGAAGTTTTGGGCGCTTTTTTAAGTGCACCTCTTTGTGGTGCTGATAGAAACACGGTCTATTCTTAAACACCCGCTGACACGTTTTACAAACGAACTCATTGGTGCCGTCCTCGCTTTTCCTTACCGTGTATGTCTGAACCGCTGTAGTATCACCTAAAACAATAATAATTCTCACTTCTTATACTTTCAGTTGGAACCTTACTTTATTTGTCTGTAGCACGTAATATAATCTTTATACGGTCTAAAACAGCATTTCCCAAAATAGGATGATAGCGCCTCCTTGTAGGTGGTGCAGATTGCAGGCCTAAAGGAGTAAGATACCCAGATAAAAGAGGGCGCGTCTTAAAAAGTCATCGGGGTGATTTGTAATTTAATTTCGTGGCAGGGTGACCATATTTAAATTACAGATCCTGCCAAACTTTGGTCAAAAAACTGCCAAATCCTGCCAAAGCCTGTAGTAAAAAATGCCCAAATACTGCCATCTTTATTTACTGTTGCTTTAAAGTAAGAAAAGTAAAAATACACATATGAAGACTACAGGGGAAAAACAAGGAATGTCAGTAAAAAGTCAAAAATGAACTAATAATGCCATCTAGTGGCATTCCGGTGTAGCTAACCCTCAGCAAAAATTCAAGATACAACAATCGTTGATGTCCAAGTTATAGAAACTTATTTGGTTGTTTGAACATGGCAAGAATCATGAACGTCCGCGCGCGAAAATGCAAAAATCGGGAATGTCACTTTGACAGCTCGGCCTACGGCGTGTGGCCGGCGTCATTGACTGACGTATTTCACTTGTCGTTTGTCGGTTTTGTGCGCATGTTTAATTCAATTTAAATGATTTGTTGCATAATAAAGTTATAAATTTTAACTATGTCGAGCAGCAGTGATGAGAACACGCGGGTGAAGTCACCAGAACGAAAAAAAGTGCGGAAAGGTCGCGTAAGAGATGTGATGAAAATAATAAATTTACAAAGTCATGAAAGTGGTGAAGACTGTGGTTGTAAACGTTTGAAATGCTTTGAAACTGTAAGGGAAGTAGAAAGGCGCAAGCTTCTTAATCATTTGAATAGTTTAGAATCAGTAACTGAACAAAATACTTACTTGTGTTCCATGATATCAGTCCAAAATGTTAAGCAGCGAAGATCACGCAAACCAGAAGAAGAGGCAAAAGGTCATGATTCTTCATATTCGTATATTGTAAAAGTAGTTAGAGAGCAAGTTTGCGTGGAAATTCCTATATGTTTTAAAGCCTTTAGTTCAATTTTTGGGATAACCAAGGCAAAAGTGCAGTATCTCCAAGCTAGCCTAAAGTTTTCTGGAACTCCACCAGTAGATAAGAGAGGCAAACATCATAATCGTCCGAACAAATTGAAAACTCGAGTATTGAATGATATTAAAGAACACTTAAAATCTTTTAAGGGACGCTCCAGCCACTACAGTAACAAAAAAACCTCAAAAATTTATCTTCCAGAAGAATTTAATATCAGGAAGGTATACACACTTTTCGTAGAGAAGTATCCACATCATAAGCTGTCCTATGAGGCATATAGAGCAGAATTCAAGAAATACAAAATTTCTTTCGGCTACCCAAGGTCGGACACTTGTAGCACATGTGATAAAATGAATGCTGAATTGAACTCTCTAGCTAAACAAGAGAGCACACCAGAAATCAAGCAACAAATTAAAGATTTGGAAACAGCAAAGAAATTACATCTCACCAAAGCTGGAGTTTTCTATGCGAGAAAGAAAAATAAAAAAATAAAAGCAAGAAATGATCGTGACTTTGAAGCAATTGCAGTTGATTATCAAAAAAACATTTCATTACCAAACATTACAACGAATGATGTCTACTATAAAAGACAACTGTCTATGTACACCTTCAACATACATGTTTTATCAACTGGACAATCATATTTTTACTGCTATCCAGAGACTTCTGCAAAGAAGGGATCGAATGAAGTAATGTCATTTCTTCATCATTTTATAATCAATTACCTAGATAAAAGAGTAAAACAGCTCAGCATCTTTTGTGACTCAGCAGGTGGACAAAATAAAAATTACAATTTGATAAAATGGCTTCATTTTATAACAAACAAAAGTAACTTGCTGAATCGGGTGGATATCACATTTCCCATTAGAGGCCACTCCTATATGGAATGCGATAAGAACTTTGGAATTATAAAATTGAAAACCAAAATGGAAATGCCACGTGATTTTTATGAACTCATCGCAAATGCACGGGCAAAACCCAGCCCTTTTCAAGTGATAAATGTTGAAGAGGATCCACGGATTGTCAGAGATTGGGCTGAATTTCTTAAAGACCCAATCTACAAGAAAATGTGTCCTTTTAAAATACAGGAAATCCGGGAACTGTATTGCTTATCTGAAAAATCATATATTTACCATCGCAGCAATTATAATGGCCTGTACTCAAAGGGAATAATTATTGCTGCAAAAAAGAAAGGTCAGCCTCAGAATACTCAAGTCACTCAAACACCATGTCAAGGCGGGGAATTCTATTTGCCAAATGCTGCATATGAAGGTATTTACTAATATCTATCTAGCACAGGCTATGTATTTTGTAAAATAAAATTTATTTTATTTCATAACTAATTAAATATGTAATTAATCTGTTTCAGGGCCCATAGCAATATCAAAGGAAAAGTACAGTGATCTCCAAGGCTTGAAGAAATTTTGTTCACAAGAAGCACAAGTTTTTTATACTAATCTGCCACATTTAACCTAACTTCTTAGGTTTAATTTAAAGAGAATTCAATAATAAAATCAATTACTTAAATAATACTAAAAATCTTTATTTAAAACAAGCTATTTTAACCTACAGTGGCTGGAGCCTCCCTAAAATTAGCAAAAACAAGGAATGTCATTGACATTCATTTTTCTTGCACATCCCTGTGCGACTTTGCTATAGTTTTGTAAAGCTTTCTATGAATTTGATGTTATATTTTGCTTAATTTTTAGTCTAGTGATGAAACATATAATTATCCTGATAAAAAGGAAATAAAATTTTTGTTTTCTACCATTTAGATAAAAAAAAATTGACTTTCATTAGCTTTATTTTGAGTTTATGTAAAAAACCTTGCAATTGACATTCCTTGTTTTTCCCCTGTAGTCTTCATATAATATATTGCATATTTTATAAGATTAAATATTCGCATCGTCTTCTTCCATTTCTTCATCTTTATACATAGATTTGTTCATGCGATTCAAAATTTATTTTGTAGGTTTGAAGGAAAATTTGCAATCACTATGCTCACCATTCATGCAACATAGATGCAACATGTTTGTTTATAAAATCGGCCAAGTGCGAGTCGGGCTCGCTCACGAAGGGTTCCGTACCGTTACAGAGAGAAATCAGAAAGCACTTAGGCAAAAAATTGTGTTTTTTATGGGATCAAATATTTATTTTATTAAAATTTTATTATTATTAATAATTAAATTACAAATATAATTAAGGATTTTGTGAAAATTTAAACCCCCTTACTAATAAACGCTGTATAAGCTTTGAATACTTATACAGTGTTTTGTCTTCTTAAATCCAATTAAAAATGTCACTTGTGTGACAGGAGGAAAGAAAGAAAGAAAATAAATTTATTTGGTAAAATTAATTTGAATAAGTACCACTAGATTCTAATAAATCACTGACTTCTTTGATGCAAAAATAACATTTTTTTTTCATACCCCAATCCTGCCAAAACATGCCAAGTTTTTAAAACGTCAACCGATCATGCCACAGGCCAAAATAAGACGCCAATCCTGCCAAAATGGCAGGAACCTGCTACATATATGGTCACCCCGTCGTGGCCGTTTATGATCATCAAGTAAGATATCTTTATTAGTGTTGAAAATTTCGGAAAGTTTCAGGAAGTTTACCGAAAAATTTCCGTGAAAACTTCCACAGTTTCCGAAATTTTGGAAACTTTCAGAAACATTTGCGATTTTTTTAAAAATGGTTTTTCTTCTATAAAAAAGTAATTTTTACCGACGAAAACAGATGAGGTACTCAATTCAATACGTAATTTTTTTTATGTAAGTATGAGTAAGATCAAATCAGCTGATTGACTTTAGAAAGAAGTTTAACCGTTAATTCGACCCTTAATAGAGACACGTATACTTCAAAAATTGTTATTTTCTGTATTACTATTAGAAAAATATTCTAGTTTTTATTGAAAAAAATCAATTTTATATGTTTCAAAGAAAAATATAATATAAAAAATCGAAAAGCGTAAAGCAAAGTCAATCCTGAGCAATATATATTTTAAACTAATGTTATCTTAGATAAATATTTATAATAAAAACGATCTAAATCATGCGACTGAATAATAAAGTAGACAAATCTGCTTTCATATCACATATTTTATACCTATGTTTAAATTAATCAAAACTATAAAAAGTACCTAATTTTAGTGTTATTTGTATTTAAAAATAAACGTCAAACTGTCCTAACAAGATAAATGACAGTTTTCAAAACTTCAAAATTTGGAAGTTTTCAGGAAATATTCCTTAGAAATGGAAACTTTCAGGGGAATTTTCATCTCTAAATTCTTTATACTATACATAAAGTATGCGTGTTTTAAAATAATTATCAAGTCTTAGGGGTGTATGTCTGGCCAGGGCTAGCAACCGTCACAAGAGTCTGGTTTTGGAAGATGAGATATCGAAGAAAATATATGAAAAGATTAAGCTTATTACTCTAACGAAAGTAAGGCACTATTTTGTAAATCTTTGCAAATTGATACCTCCTAAAGTAATTTAAACCGAAACTCCATAGTTGCTGATCGTTCCAAGGTGTTGGTCACGTACAGAAAAACTATCCGCTTTTATAAAATGACGAAAATCTGGCAAATTATGAATAATATGAACCGTGTTTGTTGTTAAAAACCAATGGTAAATTGGTAACAAACAATTGAATTTTATGTAGATATTTTTTTTATATTTATGACGTGTTCATTCTCAATGTCGTATCAATTTTCGTGTCAATTTTCTGATAAGACGCGTGCAACGTGCCAGATTATTCGCTCTATGTGCTAGTGGCATCCTCTGCTCGGACCTTTGCATCCCTATTCAAAACTGCAGTGAAAGCCAAGTCATCCCTACATTATGCCAAAGAATTATGAAGTCGCTGCGTCATATCGCAATAACAACCTTTAAAAATCTTCAGCCGAATATATAACCTCCTCCTTTTCTAGAGTAATATGTTAAAAAGCAATCGTTTTTTTGCTATGGGACACAGCAATGCAGCTTTGGTGTCTGTCTTTTAGACTTTCATACATTTCCATCATTAGAAGGGAGCTATTGCAGGCAATAATAATATATTCAAAATAGTTTAAATCTATATATATATAAAAATGGATTTTCAATTGTGTTAGTAACGCTAAAACTCGAAAACGGCTGAACGGATTGGGCTAATTTTAGTCTTAAAATATTCATAGAAGTCCAGGGAAGGTTTTAAAGTGACACAAAGTTCACCGGGACGGCTAGTTAAGTGTAAAAAATTAAAATGTGTTTCATCCATACTATAATATTATATATCCGAAAGTGAGTCTGTCTGTTCACTCTTCATGAACAAACCGCTGAACCAATTTTGCTGAAATTTGGTATGGAGATACTTTCGAGTCCCGGGAAAGGACTTATACTTTTTATCCTAGAAAAATGTACGATTCCGCTGTAATAAACGAGTTTTGTCGCAACGGAGTTGCGGGCGTCATCTGGTATTGTATAAAATCAAAAGCACGTAATAATTCTGATCAACTTTTATTTTACATAATATAAACAACAGTACTTATTATTAGAAACATATTAATATTACCTTACACCGAAAATAAATGTACAATATTATGCTGTAATATTAAGGTCACAGCACTCACAGCACACAATATATCAACTCGGAAAGGGATCGGCGCCGTATCGCCTCGAGCCGTTTAATATTATTTGTATGGAACTCCCTACTGCAACGCACACTAAGCGGAACCGTAACGTAACCGCCTCGCCTCGGAAGGGGACAGCCGACAGCGGTCGGCGAGCCGTAAGTAGGGTTGCCAGATGCCCGGTATTTAAGCGTACAGTCCGGTATTTTCGAGGCCTGTCCGGTAAAAAATAAACGGTCATACCGAACAGAACAATGTCCGGTATTTTGAGAAAAGTCAAAGTCGGTGTCCTCCGATGAAGCTCCTACCTTTATTTCGTTATGTAAGTTATAGTACATATTTTATGACCGCAATAATAATATAAAAAACTGTATTTTTGCGACGTGCGGGTTTGGAGTTGTCCGGTATTTTTTCGTGACTCACCTGGCAACCACGGGTGATTGACTTCCCTTGCCATAGAGCGAGGCATGCCGCCATATTGAATAACCATGCACGACATTTCAACTGGGCTGTGATTGGCTACAACGAAAATGAAGCATGCTGTCAAGTTTGACGTATTTCGTATTTACGAAAACAAAAATTTTCAACCGCCATTACAGTTATTGTGTCGATCGAGTGAAGAAGTCTCTACTTATCCTCTCCACTTTATACTTTCTGTGTACTGTGTCGATTGAGTGAAGTAGTTTCAGCTTATCCTCTCAGCCTTAACTGTAATAGGGCGCTTTGAGTCCGATTTTCATCTTGGTCAAGATGTTTCGGAAGTGCTGTGTGTGTAAAACATCGCGACAGGACGCTATTTTACATCGTTTTCCTAGCAATGAGATAAGACTCAAAGAGTGGTTAAAGTGTGTGAATCGTGATGATCTTAAGAACTTACCATCGAAGAAATTGATAAACCTTTTCG
Source organism: Aricia agestis (assembly GCF_905147365.1). Lineage (NCBI taxonomy): Eukaryota > Metazoa > Arthropoda > Insecta > Lepidoptera > Lycaenidae > Aricia > Aricia agestis. Next base: position 19,842,187 of record NC_056408.1, on the reverse strand, counting down.
TTTGTCACCTACACTTCGAAAAGAAATTTATTAGCTCATCGGGATCACATCTGCTAAACAAGGCATATCCTTCTTTGTTTACCGAAGAAGAGATTTCCAGTGGAGTACCGTCCCAAGGAAACACTGGTAAGTAGAAACTTTACTTAAACAACCAGCTTTTGTCTGCAAAATTGTCAGTTTCAGGAGCTCTGTAACTTTTCATAATATTTCTTTATTGGACGTAAATAACCAAAGGAATCTATCACACCAATGTTGTTGAAGATTAAAATTTAATATGTGTATGTTCATTACTATACTTGCCTATATATATTGTTTACGAGCTGTCCCGGTGAACATCGTATCACTTAAAAACCTTCCCTGGACTTTTACGAATGTTTTAAAGCTAAAATCGACACAATAGGTTCAGCCTAATAATAATAAAAATCTTAAATATATGTATAGTATAAAGTATTAAATATATTTCCGTTGTCTGCTACCTGTAACACAAGTCCTTTAGGTACTTAGCATGGGGCCAGACTGACGTGGTGTGAAACGTCCATAGATATTATATATTATTATATTATTTAGTTTCATATTATTAACATTGTAATTTTGTCAATTTCAGAAAATGTGGATCCTATATGTGAGCACAGCTATGCACGCAAAACACACTTTGACCACACATATAGCAGGCGGGAACCTTTAAGAGGTTTGTTAGTCATTGTTATTTAAACATTTAAATGAATGTTATCTATAATAATTATATATTTTCTTCATGACTATATTGCATATTATATAATTAGTAGAGAAAACAATCAATTTATAAATAAGACTATAATCCAAAATGTGGTAGTCTTAATATAACATAATTATTTTTGTCTCTTTTAGATTCCATTGGCGTCAGTGATTTACGGAATAAACCAGGAACTTCTCAAAATCCATATGTAACTTCAGCTTACTGTACAGGTATTATGATACAATTTAGTTATATCTATGTATTTGTATATTTTGTTTCCTAAAAAGAATTTAAGAATAAGGCCGACTTAATCTTTAAGATGTATAACCTATAGTATAAATTAAGAATAAAAAAAAAGAATTTAAGAATAAATTGTTTTTGCAGAAGCAGTTACCCAGATTTCCAGTGATCTTGAGAGTGTATCTGGAACTTCCCATTTATCAGTGAATAACACTCTGGTGAACTCAGGTAAATTATACATATTATACATTCATTTTTACAGCTATCGCTCAAGAACTAATGTTTATTTACTTCTTACAAAAGAAAACAATCTAAGCCCTTTAAAAATTATAATATTTATGTGCCTTATAATATTAAATGGGTTGTTGATTGCTGTATTAATATTATGTTTCAAATATGTTAGACGATATAATAGTTATTTGCTGTTTATAATTTATATTGACTAGCAACTGGGTTAATAATTAATATTTACAACTTCTTATCTCATCTTTGCCAATTGTGTTATGTTTTATGTGAATAATTCAAAATTTTATATATTTTTAGCCTTAAATCAAATTGAGAAAGCCAGACATGTGATGGTGCCAAAAGCAAGAAAGCGTATCATTCATAAAATAAAAGATTTGACACCAACGGCAAAGTGTATCTATCAAGAGTACCAAAGAGCTAAGCGGCAAAAAGATTTTTACAAGAGAGCCAAAAGAGCCTTGGCTTTTACAAAGGAACAGTTATTCGAAAAACTAACAAATGATATGAATCCATATGCTAGAAAGATTATGAACATGCAAATTAAACTTTGCAACAAAAATAAGAAAGGCAGAAGGTTCACTAATGAAGAAAAATTATTAGCGTTGTGCATAATGAAGCAAAGCCCCAAGGGGTATAAGTTTCTGCACAATATATTTATATTGCCGTCTAGGTCGACACTAAATAACATGGTGTCCAAATTTAATATACAAACGGGAATTTGTCCACAACTTTTCAAATTAATGAAAGAAAAGGTTAGTTATTACTTATTTCAAATGTCACCACTACAGAGGTATTTGTCACAATATTTTTTGTTATTTTTAAATCACTACATTAAAAATATTTATTTCAGGTAGCATCTTGGAAAGAGAACAAAAAACTTTGTTCGATAATCTTTGATGAGATATCATTGGAGACTGCATTAAACTATGACAAAAACAAAGATAAAATCACAGGCTTTGTAGAATTAAATAAAAAAACGAATGACTTTGCTGACCATGCCTTAGTTTTTATGCTAAGAGGAGCAGTGTTTAAATGGCAGCAACCACTTGCCTTTTATTACTGCCAAGGAGCCACCTCAGGCATCGATTTGAAAAATATTTTAAAAGATGTTGTGAGTGCTGTTGTCAAATGTGGCTTAAAACCTATAGCTTTAATATGCGACCAAGGTGCAGCCGTTCAATCAGCCCTAGGAAGCCTTAAGCAGGATACACGACGTGATCAGCTAATTTCCAATGAAGAGCCAGGTGTGTTTTGTGGGATATTTGTTACATATTTTCTAGAATTAGGCACTTTTCACAAATTTCTTAAATATATTATAATATTTCTTGCTTTTTTATTTCCAGATGGGACTGTGCAAATAAGTGGAGCGAAATTGAGCATTATTTACGATCCATGCCATCTAATAAAAGGATTAAGAAATAATTTCTTAAATAAAAACATTATTTTTGATGGAAAACTTTCAAAATGGAATGACATTGTAGATGTCTACAAGACTGACTGTAATCATACAGAAGCTAGGCTTTTACACAAATTAACAGACGAACATGTCGTTCCCGAAAAAATTAAGAAAATGAAGGTGAGTTATATAATATTAAAACATCTATTTGGATTCGAAAGAAAATTTTACTAGTCCTAATAATACTTTTTTGTTTGTAGGTGAAAAATTGTGTATAAGTTTTGAGCTCCACTGTTGCTGCTGCTTTATCGTATACAGCACAATTTTGTAAGTATTAAAATATTTTCATGTCACATTGATTATCAATTTTAAAAGAAGATACTGTTATGTGTGAACTGTGAAGAAAGGCCAATATAATATAATTATGCTTATGTCTGACTCGGTACATTCGAATATATCATCCAAATTTACAGTTTGGACGATACACCAGACAATGTGCTTGATTACTATGTCAATTTTAAATAATGACATCTAATTTATTTTTTTCCATCTTTCCATGCCCAAACTTAAATCTTCATTCTCATAAAATCGTTATACTAGTATCATAAACAAATCCTTCTTTTTTGCAGCACACTACGCAAATGGTACACCGGTCAGTGAGACGTTAAAGAATACTGCAGAAACTGTTTTATTCTTCGACCAGCTATTCGACAGTGTCAATGGGTCAACCACATATTCAAAAAATAGCAAAGGCAAATTTTTGCGTTAGAAAAAATTAAATTTGTCGATGCTTCAGGAAAGGTGAAGTCTGTGCCATCTTTAAATAATTTTATAATAACTCTTAACAGTTACATAAGGTTGTGGCAGAATTTAAGGGATCAGAGTATAAAAATAATGAGGCCGAGATACTTTAACTCTGATCCCATAGAAAATTTTTTTGGGCAAGTGAGAGCTTACAACTATAGAAGCAATAACCCTACCTGCCACAGCTTTAATTGTACATTTAAATCTCTTTTAATAACTAGAATAATAAAATTCCACCAAGACTCATTCAATTGTGAAGATGATCCGGCCGACCAAGTTGTAAATTTACATTCATTGTTTAATGAAGAAATAAAAAATAGTGTCGGACCGGATCTTTCGAGGTCAGCAGAAACAAGTGTCGAAAAAATTATAGAACAGGCCCGGCGGGAATGTATTAACGTACACTCACGGGCCTACACTGCTGGATGGGTAGTTCAAAAAATTTTTGAAAAGTCTAAAATCAATTGCACTAATTGCAAAAATTGCTTAACTAGCCAGAAGCCAAATGCGATACATACTTGGATAAAACAAAGAGAATATAACAAAAGGAAGCATAGTTTGAACTACCCATCCGAAGGTGCAGTTAGGTGTTTCGGTACAGTTGTTAAGGAAACAAATGAATATTTGGAAAACCAACCTGAAGAAGATAATATTTCTATAAAAATAAAAAATTTAATCGATTCCAAATATTCATTTGTTTTCTTTACTTGTACCGAACACAAAGATGAGAAACTGCTGTTTGTTATTTTAACAATTAGATTTTCGATTGTGAATTGGTGCAATATTATTAATAAAATTCTAAAGGGCACAGCATAATACGACTGAAAAATCGACAGTTACCAATGATACAAAATAAAGCATATAATAAATATGTGAAAAAATTAAAAAATAAATCATTTAATAAGTGAAAATATGTCAGTCGTTTTATTTACTTAGTGATTTTAAAAAGCGATCCATCTACCTGCATCTACTTGATTATGTAGAAAGTATAACATAAATGAGTAGGTAACAATACCTACTTCAGGGTGTTTATCATAAACAATAAACAGTAATTTATGTACATACAACTTAATATAATAACACTCATTTACTGTCGTTTATTTTGCTATCTACATAAGTCATTTTTTGAGCGACTGCAGACTTACAATTTCAAGTTGGCCAACTAAATCGTATAGTAACCAACTAAATTGTACAACTAAAGTTTCCGATTACCTACAAATTAAAAAGTTGTCCAATTAAATTGTGAAACTACGCAATTTACGATAGTTGGCCAACTTGAAATTGTATATCTGCCAGTGACCCTCATAAACTTAATGAGACAAAAAAGTAAAAACAGACTAATTTGATGTTAAACAAATGTAATAATACCTGTTATACATTTCTTTAACATCAAATTACATTTCTTCTACACTCAAAGTGCATGATGTAACATAATAAATATTATGTTACATTTTGCACTTTGAGTGTAGGTAAAATAGTAAAATTAAATTAACGGGATCATTAGGGAGCTAAAATGAAACACTACCCTTCTTCTTTTAAAAAAATTACTCCTTTGATAATTGCATAAAAAAAAGTTATACGTAAATTCCTTTGCCGTAAAGAACTTGTCACACGCTAAACAAATAAAATGTCATGTATGGTTGGTTTCCAATATGGCGCTAAAGTTGAAACTTTTGTCCGCTAGTTGGCAGTCTGATACGTAGTATCCCTTAGTAGTCTGTGCTGGCAACCCTAGCCGTAAGCGAGGCGTCGCGTCGCTTAGCCGTAGCCGAGTTGACGTACAGGCGCTACTGATACGATTTCTTAATACGTGCATAAGTTAGGTTGACGGCGAGGCGAAGGCCATACGGTGAAGATCCCTTACCGAGTTGAAATGTGTGCTGTGACCATAATAATGTGACAGTATTTTAATGACGTAGCAATAATAATTATCGTGTGCTTTGCATTATTTCATCATCGTCCATAGCCAGAACAATATAAAGCACACTAGGTATGCAATAGTTTGAAATACAATAAAAGCTTAAAATTGCTGAAACATGAACATTATAACGTGTCAGGAGTCAGGACTCAGGATATAACTAAGACTTCGTTTCTAGTTTGGTGAATAACGACTACCAATGGGTTTCTTTATTTACTAGTAATGTGTTTGTGTAACAAAACTTGCTGTTAATAGTTTGACGTGTGTATGTAATATGTATCCCTTATGGTGGCACTTCACATGGCTATCATATGGCTGTGTTTGCGTACTTGATGTAATCGGCAAACAATCACCACGTATACAGCATGTTTGGCAAAGCATTGGCCTCATTGGCCTATTCGACAAATATGACCAATACCAAATACGCGTATCCGACCTTTATCGGTTTTTCGATGCATATCAAAAGATTAAAATAGGCAAGTAAGTAAAAGTTTGGTACTTTACGTCCATGTGTGGAGGTTATATTTGCCTTTATTTTGTTGCCTTGTTTTAGTATACGTCAATAATGTTGCCAAATACAACAAATTAATAGCCAATAGCAAATACAAATAGCCATGTGAAGTGCTACCATTACATTGTTTGTAAAGTATTACTTAGATTTTTAAGCCCCGCTTAAAATATAATGAACGTTTTAACATCTTATCTTATATATAAAATTCTCGTGTCACAATGTTAGTCACCGTAATCCTCCGAAACGGCTTTACTGGTTTTTACCAAATTTTATATGCATATTCAGTAGGTCTGAAAATCGGCTACTGGGTACTTTTTATATTGATAAGTGCATTTGTTCAATAAATAATAGCAAATTATTACAACTAGAGACTGACGGCGACCATTGTTGGTGCGACGGGATAGCCGCGATGGTCGTTGCCATGTTGTCATAAGTATGTCACTACTTATTTAGTCACTTTAATAAAATAATATGGGCGAAATATTTTATATAGCAAAACAACGTTTGCCGGAACAGCTAGTTAACTACAATAATATTATAGTTAACTAGCTGTTCCGGCAAACGTTGTTTTGATACTGAGTTTAATTTATCCTTTCATACTCCGAAAAAAGACCAGTGTGCAACTTGTAGTAATTATAACATGGCAGATGCAGAGAAAAAAAAAGAGATGGAAGCTGATTTCTGTCTGCATATGATAAGAAAAACAGAATGTAATGAAGCAAAAACACTGGATAAAAATAGACAATAAATTGACCCAACATTTAAATCAATCACTTTTGATTTACAGATTGTGTTGCAGGTGCACTTTTCTGCAGTGTCAACTTTTTATTATAAGTAAAGAGCTTACGTAAGCGTAAGCTCTGTATTTATAATTTAACAATTTATGATGCAAATGGCAAAGCCTTTCGCAATGTTTGGAGTGAGACTAAAGGAAAACGAGGTAGTACTATTATTTTAATTCCTGAAATTGTGACCGAGTTGTCTATGTTCTCAGATACGTGCGGAGGGCAGAACCGTAATCAACAAATGGCTGCCGCCAGCGTACAAGTACGCTGTACAGAACACCCACTTACAGATTATTGAACAAACATTTTTAGAATCTGGCCATAGCAATATGGAATGTGATTCAATGCATGCTGCCATCGAATACGCCAGTAAAAACCGGGAGATATTTATGCTCAGAGATTGGATTGATGTTTTCAGGGAAGCTAGATCAAAAAGAAAAAAAACAAGTAATGAGCCATACATAGTAAATGAGCTGACTTTTAAAGACTTTTGGGATTTGCATTCATTGTCTACAGCAAACATAAAGAATAGAACAGTGGATGAAGACGGCGATAAAGTATCGTGGCTAAAAATAAAATGCTTAAGGTATGAGAAAGCCCATCCTAATACAATACTCTGTAGATACGATCATAAATCTCCATACAAAAAAATTGACGTAACTCCTCGTGGCAGTCGCAGACTAAACCAAAATGTCGAGCTCAAACCGGCCTATGGTCATCAGCTTCCTATATCTGTTCAAAAAAAAGAGACCTAGAAAAGTTGTGCAAAGATGGACTATGGAACTACATGGCTGGTATCAAAATTTACCTGTCTCGTCTACACAGCCCGAGGATGAAGTATTTTTTGATTAAATTATAATGAATGTTAATAAAGAAATAAATCCAGTAACGTATTAAATAAAAAGACAATTTCTCTATAATGATATTTTTTATTCACTAAGTGACCTTTGATGGAGTAATTATGAAAAAGGTAAAACTAATTATTTACTTTTTATTTATTTATAATTAAAATAATAAAAATGGGTCTCAAAACAGTTTACGGTCCTATTTAGGATGACATACATATCTAACAAAAAAAACATTTATATATAATTAAAAAAATACTTATACAATTTTCAAACTTGATTTATTCATAATCGCTTATTAGCAGATAATGATTTTTACCTCTACACCGACGATATAGAGTAGCCCTCAAGTGCTAAGGGACCAAATAAGTATATCATCTTTGTGAGAAATTAGAGAAAATACAAAAAATAGCTTGCCAAAATGCTTATATACTTGCCAAAAAGTAAATAGAAAACTTTCACACACCCAAATCCCAATATATGTATTTGTTAAACAGTAATCCTAAAGAACTCATATTTACTACGACTTCCTCTACAAAATCAATTTTCACTGGCTGGATTTTTCACTTGATAAGTGATAACATGGACGAACGGGCAACTCGTATAAAACTCGAATCACATTCATGAAAACAATTACTGAGCAGAGAAAAACATTTAGGGAGTGCCTCCGCTGCCCGCGCCGGCTACCAGAAATATCAGTATTGGGAACCGGCGGTAAGTATACTGCCGTCTGCCGGCAGCCAAGATATAAAACAACAGCTGCCGGCGCTGGCCCTCAAAATGGGAACCGGTGAAAATGCGTAAATCGCTAGGTTCCAGTGCCGGCACTGACATATAAGTACTCTGTACTGTGTTTCTTATTACCTCAGTGAGAGCCGGTAAACAAATTTTAAAAAGAAATAAGTAAGTATTATAATCTCAAATATTCGACTTCCAAAGGTGGAGGTTAAAATATTATGTTCGGCTGACGGCTGTGGATATTTTTTTTGTGATGCATTTTCATCTACTACAAAAAGTAAGATTTTGCACCACAGTATACCCCGTGGTATACTTCCGAAGGTACTGAACAGAACTTCGGACTCCTTATACATGTTAGAGAGTTTCAGCGTTGTTTAAAGAAGCAAATGTACTTACTTAATTTTGATAATTATTCTGTCAATGAACAAGCGATGTTTGCCGAATATGCGCCGGCAGCCTATTCGGCAAACATCGCGTGACTTCGGCAAACATCGGAAAACGGCGCCGGCAGCGGAGGCACTGCTCCCCAACATTTAATAATTTACTTGCCCAGGGAATATATCAGATAAATAAGACTACAAGATCACCAGTCTCTGAATAAAGGTAAAGATAGAATGCAAACGTTTGTACGTAGACTCCGTTATCGCGCTAAAACAGGCAAAGAACTTGTATTATGAATTGCTAGATGGCAGCTGATAATTTCCAAAGACAGATAAGAATTTTGAAGAATATGATGAACGAGCGTATATACAGGGATGTAATTAAACCTTCCGGTCAATTTTTGATATTTTGATCCTTGTAAAAAAATAAAAATACAAGAAAATCACTTAGTACTAAAATATTGAGAAATAGCATCCGAAAGTTATCCTAAAAAACACCACAATTAATGGACACTATGCGTAGAGCGGGGCGCGTGACGTGAACACGCGCCCCGCTCTACGCACCGCCACGAAGTGACCGTTTTGCAACAATTTTAAGTGGGATAAAGATATATTATGTTATTGTAAAATAATTACAACCCTATTTTTTTAGTTAAATGGACTCTCGTAATGATATCTAAAGCCCAAAAAAATTTGGCCGGTAGTTTTAATTGTACCTTTTAATTGTATAATGTGACCTGTATGATTAAAATAAGTAAATAGTCATTAATCCTTTCATTAATCCTTTACACTTCTATGTAATTATGGTCAGAAATTTGAACGTGTCCCTTATAACTGTTTGATGATTTTAAAATTGAACCTCTGGATGGTGTTTAGCCATGTGGTAGTTGAGGCTGGCTTTCTGCACGAAAGCCTCTCCGCACTCGTTACAAATCTTTCTTCGTTCACCCGTATGGATCCGCTCGTGAAGAACCAGCGTCGCTTTACGCAAAAACGACTTCCGACAGAACTTGCAGTGAAAGTCTCGAACTGTTTTGTGTTTATACTTGTGCTTACAGAGAGCGCTAACGCTGTAGCTCTCGTAGTCGCAGCTGCTACACTTGAGCTTCTTTCCGAGCATGTGGAAGTTGTTCCTGTGCCTTATTAGTTGGCGTTTGGAATTGTACACCTTGGGACATGCGTTGCATTTGAAGCGGTCGTCTATATTATGCTCTTCGTACTTGTGGGCTGTGAACTGGGCCTCGGTGGAGAATGCTCGTTTGCATATGTCACACTGCAAAATGTTGTAATGTTTGAGCTTAACGTGTCTCCGCAGAGAATTTAGGTTTTTGATTACCTTGTCACATTTGTTGCACTTGAATTTATCTTCGGATCTCTCATAATCTTCTTTCCGCAGTCTGAATTTTTTTTTTTCATCTAAAAGACAGAAAAATGACTTTAATAGTCTCATCTGTGATGTTTCGTAGTTTCTTACGGCGATTAACGTCAGACTTTAAACATGTTTTTAGTTTGAAAGTTGGGTTATTTTACTATGTATTCGCAGCAAGCGATCGCTTGCGCCTGAGCGTTTGCAGTGATTTTAGTCACCAGCCGCATGCAGCCAATGGCCACGCGGTAAAAGTCGGTTGGCAGTCTACTTTAGGGGCATGCGGCTTGAACCGCATGCGGCATAGCCGAATTGCCATTAAGACAGTCGATTTTCACCGTGCGGCGTAAATCGTGCGGCTATAGTCACCCGTGAAAACCCCGCATAAGGCCGCGTCCCCATCACACACGTGACACGGCGCGGCGCCGCCACCGCAACGTGACACGGTGCCGGAAAAGGTGCACCGCGCGCCCCTATTCTGGGTGAAACTTCCGAACAAAAATTGTGTCCAAAACTCCAAACTTAAACGAGGCACTTATTTGGAACAGATAAAAATCGGCCAAGTACCATTAATATAGAGAAAAATAACCAAAAAATTATGTTTTTTGTATGAGAATCGCCTTAATTATGAGGTTTATTTTAATTTTACAAGCAATTTTCAAAGTATAAATACAATTGAGTATTTTGTGAACATTTCAAGTGCCTATTCTGTTGTAAATTGTAATTATTGGTATATACTTAAAGTCAAAAATAGCAAAAATAAATTTCCTGTTTCTCTTTCTTTTCCAATCTTCGTCTTAGCAACAACAAGAGAATAATTCTTTTGCGATTCATATCCAGACAAGCACTTTCGTTCGAGCGCAAATATCGACTGAATAGGGACACGGGTCGACACAGTACCGTATCATAGTGGCGGCGTCGTGCCGTAACGCGGTGGCGGCGCCGCGCCGTGTCGGATGGGGACATGGCCTGGGCTCATGAGTTCTGTTCGGTGCCTTTGGATCCAGAAACATCTTCGATTGAAATTTCACCTATTTGTAACGTATTTTTGAGTTACTACTTACTAGAAACAAAATTTTAACCACGATGTGTTTTTATAAATTTCAAGAATTTCCCTCGATTGCTTATAGTTGCCATCATCAGATCATTAACTTCGTAATCATTGTACCAAATTCGGATTATGCCCCTATACAGCAACAAAAGAATTGTCGAAATCTGCCCACAAACAGCGGAATAATGATCAAAGACATCTGTCCCGATGTAAAAAAAACTATAAAAACACTAATAAATACTAATATTAAATACAGTCAAAATGTAATATATAAATCTAATGTACCATCGTCATAATATATGCCTTCAATTCTTAAAACAACTTCGAGACCCTCAAACATGTATCTATAAGGAGGTCGGAGATCTGTTCACCACCTTCGAACCTTGGTATATCTTGGCTCAAAATCTAATTCATATACAATGTGTCCGATCCCTTAATGTCATTATGATAAATCAAAATACACAATATCATCAATATATTTTATTTAGATTTTAGGTATAAATAGCGATTTTTCCCTCGATTACTTATTGACCCCTTTCGCCACGCCAGGCGTCCACCACGTATGCAAGTAACCAAAGCGTATCAGTAGCGCCTGTACGTCAACTCGGCTACGGCTAGGCGACGCCTCGCTTACGGCTCGCCGACAGCTGTCCCCTTCCGAGGCGAGGCAATTACGTTACGGTTCCGCTTAGTGTGCGTTGCAGTAGGGAGTTTCATACAAATAATATTGAACGGCTCGAGGCGATACGGTGCCCATCCCTTTCCGAGTTGATATGTGTGCTGTGACCTTTAATGAACATGGTACCAAATTCGGATTATACCCTATAGTCTATACAATAGCGAAACATTTTGAAAATCAGTCCACAAACGGCGAAGTGATCGTTGAATATACAAAAAAATATAAACAGACGCACATATAACCTCCTACTTTTTGGAAATCGGTTTAAAACACCACAATTAATGGACACTACGCGTCGCCGGCGCGCCAGGCATAATAATTGTAGGCCTCAACATTTGTCTTAAACAAAAGTGATGGCAACCCCAGTTTGCGGCTATCGTGCAACTGGCAACCATGGATATTCATGTACAAAATGCATAAAACTTTAATTTTGTATCAAAATTATTAAAAAAATCGATGCTTCAATTTTGATGAAGAACAATGTCTGTTTACGGGCTGGCAACCCTAGGTTGCGACCGATTTAGAGCTGGCAACCATTTATACCTTATTTTGTCTCGTCATTTTCTTTCAAATGATGTAAAATTTACTGAAAAAAATATACATACAAATTATGCATTTATCTCATGGACATTAAACTTAATTACAGGTACTTGCGGCTACTTTTGACAAGGCAACCCAACATTAATCCATTTTATACGTTCTAAAGATTATTTTAAAATATATTTGATCAAAAAAAACGATTCATACAAGATTTTACGGTCGGATCCAATACTATTACACTTCTATGTAATTATGGTCAGAAGTTTGAACGTGTCCCTTATAAATGTTTTATGATTTTAAAATTGAACCTCTGGATGGTGTTTAGCCATGTGGTAGTTGAGGCTGGCTTTCTGCACGAAAGCCTGTCCGCACTCGTTACAGATCTTTCGTTTGTCACCCGTATGGATACGCTCGTGGAAAAGCATAGTCGTTCTACGCAAAAACGACTTCCGACAGAACTTGCAATGATAGTCTCGAACTGTTTTGTGTTTAAAGTTGTGCTTATAGAGAGCGGTAGCGCTGTAGCACTCGTAGTCGCAGCTGCTACACTTGTACTTCTTTCCGAGCATGTGGAAGTTGTTCCTGTGCTTTATCAGATGGCGTTTGGAATTGTACAGCTTGGGGCATGCGTTACATTTGAAGCGGTCGTCTATATTATGCTCCTCGTACTTGTGGACTGTGAACTGGGCCTCGGACGGGAATGCTCCTTTGCATATGTCACACTCGTATTTGAACATGTTGTAATGTTTTGTTTTAACGTGTTCCCGCAGATAATCTAGCTTGTTGTACACCTTGTCACATTTGTTGCACTTGAATTTATCTTCGGATCTCTCATAATCTTCTTTCCGCAGTCTGAATATTTTTTTTCCATCTAAAAGACAGAAAAATGACTTTAATAGTCTCATCTATAATGTTTCGTAGTTTCTTCCGGCGACTAACATCAGACTTTAAACATGGAAAGTTATAACTTCTCGTCTCTTATAACTATGTCTTCTCAGATACATCTTACTTCTAATTTAGATTAATAATAATAAATTTGTTTAAAATCTTTACAAAATATGTCAGGGACCAATTAGAAAACCATGTTGGATTTAACCCGAAAGTGTAGGTCTAGTATGTTAGATCTAGTTGATGTTTTAAAAACTTTTAGGGTTCGTCGTGCTCTATGAAAGCCGAAATTCTTGTCAAATCATCCATATCGATGTATGGCTCGTTATATGGCCGGATGATTGGAGACGGTGATGCCTCAACATAGGTAAAAATCTTGAACGCTGATCCATTTAAAGAACAGAATGTTACCGTAGAGAAAATTGAGACACAACTTTTTTATGCAAATTTTTTTTGTAAAAAAAAGTTGTGTTTAGAGAAATCTGTTCTGAAACAAAATTCAAGCTGAACCGAAAAACTCGTTTAAATAATGACTATGCGAAGAGCCATAGTAAAATCTATAAAATATCATAACACCTCGGGGAATCCTAAAAATGTGACGATTAGGGTTTTACATAACGATATTATAAATTCAGTGTCACATACATATGGCAACGACCAAATGTGCGCATCTTATTATTGCCAAAAAGAAAAACATGACGGCGATGGATTAAAAAATATTCAAAGTTCAACTTTCCTGTTTCTAATCAATGTTATAGTTTCAATAGTAGCTGCGAAAGCTCGTAGTTTCATTGAAGACGTAGATGCAAATAAAGTTGAATTTAGCTATAACGATGTGATGTTATAGCTAAATTCGTTGGCGGAAAACTAATAATTTTTTCTTTGAAACGGGGTACCAAGGAAGAAGCTCAGCAGCTGTTGTTTCTTTTAGCACTAAGATCCCAATTTCATCTATACAAGAATCTTTTCTGAATAAAGCTCCAGGAGTGCAGAAGTAGAAAGAAAAAGAAGACTTAAAATAAAATTTAACTCCAAACACCCAGTAATAAAACAGAGAAGATTGAACGAGCAACAACAACCAATCAAAAGCAACATGACTATGGTCATGGAACAACAGCACCCGATATGCCCCCAGGGAAACTAGTGACAGCTAAAAAAGAATATTTAAATCAGTTAGAATCCCTTACAGCTGAAAGCCATGCAATTGCAGATCAACAGTATTACAAAAGAGAGTCAAGTGATTGGTTAGAAATCAGAAAAAAAAATAACTGCTTAAAATTTTGGACCAATATGCAGAACAAAAGAAACTTTAGACACTGCTACTTTAGACAAAAACATATAGTATAAAAGAAACTTGGCAGTTTCATTTCCGCTTTCGATTCGCTTGTCACGAAACTCTAACTATAATGGGACAGTTTTATTTATCTTTATTCGCAAGTATTCGCAATATTGAATACATATCTTAAATATAAGAACTTATTAAATGAGTTCAAGAGCTATAAAAAATTTGTTTTGGTTCCGCTAGTATTTATAATTTCCTATCATCCCATTCCTCATCCGCATCCTCTTCCTCAAAAATATCCTCTTCCTCATCCGCATCCTCTAAATTTGCGCGTGACAATTCCTCTTCCTCCTCCTCTTCCTCAAAATCAATTCCTCAACAACCCTAGTATGTGATGAGGGAGGTCATTTTGCCCTCATTACGTGACATGAGATACAAGACGAGAACTTGCAAATTATGGTAAAAAATAAATAATATTTGCTAGACATTTTGTATATATATATTTTTTTGTATTTTGTAAGTTGAGACTATTCCTGATAAATTTATTTGATTAGTTTAGAATCCTGAGAGTAATCTATTTGCACAACAAACTGCTTTCCAGTCCAGTGATTCCCTTGAGAAGGATGTTACACATCAGATACAAACAGAAAACATGCAAACCGTGGTAAGGAGTGTGATATCTATACTAATATTATAATTCTGCAGAGTTTGTTAGTTTGTTTGTTTGTTTGAACGCGCTAATCTCAGGAACTACTGTTCCGATTAGAAAAATTCTTTCAGTGTTAGATAGCCCATTTATCGAAGAAGGTTATAGGCTATATTTTATTACGCTAAGGCTAACAGAAGCGAAGAAATAGGGGAAAATGTGGAAAAAACGGGGGGAAATTATTTGAAAGGGCTTATTGGAACGTGCTAATCTCAGGAACTACTGGTCCGATTTGAAAAATTCTTTCAGTGTTAGATAGTTTATCACTAATAGGAGCGAAGTAATACAGGAAAATGTGGAAAAAACGGGGGAAATTGTATGAAAGGGCTTATTTGAACGCGCTAATCTCAGGAACTACTGGTCCGATTTAAAAAATTCTGTCAGTGTTAGATAGCCTATTTATCGAGGAAGGCCATAAGCTATATTTAATTATTCTAAAACTAATAGGAGCGAAGAAATAGAGGAAAATGTGGAAAAAACGGGAGAAATTATATGAAATTGCTTATTATCTTAAGATTCTTAAGAACTACTGGAGTAATTTTTATGTTATTTGGCAAACATGAAGAATGGATCACGTTAAGGGACATATGCTATTTTTTTTTGCGGAAAAATGTACGGTCGCGTGAAATTCCTAAATTACGCAAGCGAAGTCGCGCGGAACATCTATATATAATAAAATCGTAGGAAAGTCAATTCTGTACATTGAATATTTTTGTACAATAAATAATACTTGGGACGTGATCTACAGTCTAAGTATACTAACGTGGACGAAGTCGCGGGCAACAACTAGTTAGTTATCAATTTATAAATGTTTAGGTTTTCGTACATACCAATTTTATAATATTGTTATTATTAGTTGTGGTATCGGCTTATCCCATAACATCAATTCATGATTTAATATTTGATTGTAATAATATTTGAGCATAATATTTTTAGGTAAAACGGAAACATAGAAATTTGGTGAAATATGATTATAGTTCTGATGAAGATTTTTCTGCTGATTCAGATGATGATCAGTGATCACACATTTCAATTAACACCCGCGCTAGACTCATCTGATATCACTGACTTTCTTTAAAACTAATACTTTTTCACTGGCTGGCTTATTTTACTTGATAACACGGACGAACGCGCAACTCGTATGGAACTCAAACCACATTCATGAAATCGATTACTAGCAGAGAAAAACATAATAATTTAGTTGCGCAGGAACATATCAGACAAATATTTTTAGAAGACTACAAGGTTGGACTGGAAGTCTAAGAATAAAAACACAGATAGACTGCAAACGATTGTACGTAGATATCGCGCAAAGCTGGCAAAGAACTTGATGTGGTCCTGGATGTCGATGGGGTATTTCCAGACACTGATGAATCTCCGATTATAATATTATTCCAAAATGATGAAGGAGCGTATGTGAACTGTATGATTAAAAATTAAAACAAGTATTTATTAATCATTTACATTTTATACAGTCAATAATTTGTGATATTAAAATTGAACCTCTGGATGGTGTTTAGCCATGTGGTAGTTGAGGCTGGCTTTCTGCACGAAAGCCTGTCCGCACTCGTTACAAATCTTTCTTCGTTCGTCCGTATGGATCCGCTCGTGAAGAACCAGCGTCGCTCTACGCAAAAACGACTTTCGGCAAAACTTGCAGTGAAAGTCTCGAACTGTTTTGTGTTTAAAGTTGTGCTTATAGAGCGCCTCAGCGCTGTAGGTCTCGTAGTCGCAGCTGCTACACTTGTACTTCTTTCCGAGCATGTGGAAAATGTTCCTGTGCTTTATTAGCTGGCGTTTAGTATTGAACACCATGGGGCATGCGTTACATTTTAAGCGGTCGTCTATTTTATGCTCCTCGTACTTGTGGACTGTGAACTGGGCATCTGTGGAGAATGCTCGTTGGCATATGTTGCACTCGTGTTTGAGTATGTCGTAATGTTTGGTCTTAACGTGTTTCCGCAGAGAATGTAGCTTGTTATATACCTTGTCACATTTGTTGCACTTGAATTTATCTTCGGATCTCTCATAATCTTCTTTCCGCAGTCTGAATTTTTTTTTTTCATCTAAAAGACAGAAAAATGACTTTAATAGTCTCATCTATGATGTTTCGTTGTTTCTTACGGCGATTACCGTCAGACTTGAAACACGAAAAGTTGTAAATTTGTCTTCTGTAAAGGCCCTTCCCCTACGGAGATTCCGTAATTTACCGTATTTAGAGCCTTATAAACTCATAATTTGAAAGCTACAAAGTTATAGTAAAAATACAGCAATAATATAGATAACATTCCTTTCCCCGTTTTAAATTTTCTATATTTCTTTATTATACTCATGATTTCAGCTTTTAAAGCAATATAGACTAGCACGAGTCGGTGCATGAGTACCGAAAACTATTCCACCTCAATTTTTTTATGCGATCCTCTTCAAATTGCCCTTATGATTATATATTTAAACGCATGTTGCCAGGGCGCAACCCGGTGCCATATTGTTGTTTTTTTTATGAAATAAGGGGGCAAACGAGCAAACGGGTCACCTTGTTTAAACAAACATTGTTTAAACAATTGCAAGGAATTGTTATTTTTCAACAGGACATTTTTTTTTTATATTCTTTATTGAAACATTAATAAAAAAGGTCCTATGACTTTTCACGATAAAGTTAATATTTTTAAAGCTATGAATTTTTAAAGATTCGAAAAATCTCAAATTTGGGTACTTTCGACCCATGAAAAATATATTTAAAAAAATGTCTAAACTGTAATACATTTTTGTAAATTCTTTATACAATAGTTAATAATATTGTTAATAGAGATTTAAAAAAAATCATTGTTTATATCTTTTTTCATCTTAGCAAAAGTAGACAAAAAATTGTGTTTTTTGTATGGGAGTACTTAAACAATAACTTTATTTTAATTTTATTATTAATTATTAAAGTACAAACAAAATTAAGGATTTTGTGAAATTTTCAAGTGCCTCGCTGTTACTATTATTGATTCGTGAGCAAAAAAGGCCAAAAAAATAACGTTTCTTGTAAGGGAGCCCCCCTTAAATATTAACTTTATTTTATTTTTAGTATTTGTTCTTATAGCGGCAACAGATATTCACAATCTTTAAAAATGTAAGAAGTCTAGCTATAGCGGTTCTTGAGATACAGCCTGGAGACATATCGACAAACAGGCAGACGGACAGACAACGAAGTCAGTAAACCCTATTATTAAGATTTCTGAAATTTCAGCGCTACTTTTAGAGATGCACTAGGTCGATAAACATCACATTTTTTTTCGCGGCTTGCATTGCATTTTTACCTTTTTGTAATTTAAAAATGTATCGAATTTCTTCATTGGAATCACTCATTTTAACAATAAGAAAAACAAATGAAAATCTCATATTTACCTAATTTGAATTTGGAATTGTTGTCTTCTGTAAAATAAAAACTTTTTAATGATACCAAAATCAGCCAGATACAATTGATATAGTCCAAGAGATTTTATGACAGTCCAAGAGATTTTATGCCAAGTTCATAATATAATGCGAAAAGACTTTTCCACCAACCTATTATATAGGAATACTTGGTATGAAACTTTGTTTACGTCATTCCTATTTGTCTCAGGATCTTATTAAAACGATAGTGGTTCCAATTGTAAAAAAAAAAAAACTCTACTTGATGGCTTACTAAATAAACAGTTGGATAGTATTACAAAATTATTACTAGACACACAATTTGGTTTCCGAAATTTAGACCGGGCCTCGCTACTGAAAGTGCTATACAGTGTGTATCTGAAAGTGCTATACCATCAAATGAGCCCGTCAAAATGAACAACTTTTTCTATGAGAACAATGCTGGGAACTCAAAAAAAAAAAATGCCGTCTTCATACCCATACGTAAGCCTGGATCAGCAATTTGTATGGGTATCCGGATATGACGACGGATTTTTTTGAGTTCCCAACATTGTTCTCATAGAAAAAGTTGTTCATTTTGTCGGGCTCATTTGATGGTTTCAAGGACAACGGTGTTTACACTAACACACTGTATAAGTTCTGAAGCATACGGTTAGTTATTACTTATTATTATGTTGTAAGTACTATGAAAACTCCTGTTTATTTTTTTTAAATTTAATCAATGTACAAAAATAATAATGAACTAGGTATTTACAAATTAGGTTAATAAGTTAGTAAAACATTGGTGAATTATTCATTAATCTAAATATTGTACACAGCTTTTATTAGTAAAAAAAAGAAATTAATTACACTACCAAACAACGACTTAATTTAGGAAAATATTAACACTAAAATAACTTTAAGGTGCATTAAGTAAAACTAATTAACATCTACCATAGTGTATTACAATCAAGCAAAGACTTCTATTATGAACAAAAATTTTTTGATGAAAAATTTCGATATTTTGAACAAATGTCATTGTAGGACTGACACATAGGTACGATGTAGCGGATTATACCGTCTAACTTTGTTGCTAAAAGGTGGAATGTCAAAGAGTACTTACTGGCTTTCGTTTAGAGCGTTTACTAATATATAAATTGATGTTTGCAAGCAATTCATTACTGAGCACTGATTGATATGGTTTCATATATTATAAACTGTGGAATAAGTTAGAGATGGCTGGTTTGTCTAAGGATATTATTTTATTCATACTCGTACAACCACCAAAAATGTTTAATATGGGGAAATTTTAACTTATTTAAGATGGGGAAACTTTAGGCGTAAATTCTATAAACGTTTTACGATATCAAAATTTAACTTCTGGATGGTGCTTAGTCATGTGGTAGTTGAGGCTGGCTTTTTGCACGAAAGCCTCTCCGCACTCGTTACAAATCTTTCGCTTGTCGCCCGTATGGATCCGCTCGTGGTAACGCAAAGTCGATCTACGCAAAAAAGATTTCCGGCAAAACTTGCAATGATGGTCTTTGGCCGTTTTGTGTTTGACCTTGTGTCTTCTAAGTGCCTGTACGTGGTAGCACACGTAGTCGCAGCTGTTACACTTAAACTTCTCCCCGAGCATGTGGAAGCCGTTCCTGTGCTTTATTAGCTGGCGTTTAGTATTGAACACCATGGTACATGCGTTACATTTGAAGCGATCGTCTATATTATGCTCCTCGTACTTGTGGACTATGAACTGGACATCGGTGGAGAATGCTCGTTGGCATATGTTGCACTCGTGTAATTTGACCATGTCGTAATGTTTGGTCTTAAGGTGTTCCCGCAGAGAATGTAGCTTGTTGTATACCTTGTCACATTTGAGGCACTTGAAGTTATCATCCGATCGCTCATAATCTTCTTCCCGCAGTCTGAATTTTTTTTTTTCATCTAAAAGACAGAAAAATGACTTTAATAGTCTCATCTGTGATGTTTCGTAGTTTCTGCCGGCGATTAACGTCAGACTTGAAACACGAAAAGTTGTAAACTTCTCTTCTCTTATAACTATGACTTTTCTGATATCTTACACCTAATTTAAATTAATGGTAATTAACGTGTGTAAAATGTTCAGAAATTAGGGACCAATTGGAATTTATCCCTTTTATAAACCTCTTTACTGCTATCGTCCATAAAGACAGATCAATATGTTCAAAAATTATATTACTTACGTTCGTTTTTTGCAAAAGGAGTCATTTGATATTAAAATAAAGAATCTACCTCTGAGTCCTCAAAGCTATGATGAAGCACCTAAAATATTAAACGATAGGTACAATCATAGGTTTAAATTGTAAATGAACACATTAATTCATTGTTAGATATGAATGCTTTGGTCAGATCAACTCCAAGTTACTTACGTGATTTTGTTTCTCAAGTCAGGCAATGTTTAGCTGCTTTAAAAAATTTAGATGTGAACACTGAACCATGGGACACTGTGATTCTAACTATTTTATATCGTAAATTGGATACATACACATCGCGAGCTTACCAATTGAAACGCGGCAATGAGTCCGATCCTACTATTGAGGAGTTTCTACTATTCCTGGAAAAGCGAGCCTAGGCCTTGGAGAATGCAGAGCCTACTACTGCAACCAAGACTCACTACAAGCCGGCGATGAACGTCACTACGTCTGCAGCTTCTTCATGTGCTTATTGTAAGTAATGACCACAAATTACGTAATTGTAAAAGTTTTAAACTGTTGCCCTCTGCAGACAGAATTAATTTTAGCAAAGAGTATAAATTATGCAATGTATGTATGAATGATCACCGTGGTAAATGCGAATATCATTTCCGGTGCAACATTTGTAAACAAAATCACAATACATTACTTCAGGATGAACCTTCTCACAAGCAACCTGTCACTTTAATTTCTAATATTGACAGCAATAAAGTATTGTTGCCCATTGTGAAATTAAAACTTTATTCTCAGAGCGGAAGGGAATTGCAAATCAATGCGATTTTGGATTCGGCGTCTCAGGTATCCTTAGTAACTAAAAAAATTATAGATGTACTGGGGATCACTCCAAATAAAAATAATACAAGCAGTAGGGGTCACCAACACAAATAATGCTGCAAAATATTTTACCCCTATCGAGGTTTTCTCGCTTAAACATTACCGTACCGTATAAGGTGACACTGCCATGTGCTAGATAAAATCACAAGCAGGCTTCCACAATACAAAATTGACTTGGCAGCTATCAATATTCCTCCAAAACTGAATTTAGCAGATTCAGATTTTTACATACCATCAGAAATAGATATGCTTATTGGAGCCGACATATTTTTCTAGGTGCTGCTTCCAGAGCAACAGCCAGCTCTTCAACAACCTGCTTCAAGATACATATACTGGGCATAAGGCTCAGCAGCCACGCTTCATAAATACTAAATTTGGGCATGTAATAGGGGGTGCCTTGCCAAGCAACAACATTAATAATCCAAGTCCCCTCGTGACAACGGCCGTTGCAACACGGCCGAAACGTCGAGAAAAAGTATGTACTCGTAGTAGCATTACTACTTAAATGAGTCGCGTTAAGTCCCGATTAAAAAAGTTTAATTATAATGCAACGCGAAAGTTTAAAATGTTATATTAATAATCCAAGTCTTTATTATGTATTAATTGCAACCATGATATTCATGACATACAGCGTTTCTGGCAAGCAGAAAGTATCCCACAAACGTTTGTCGAACATACTTCAGAGCAAGAATTATGTGAAACTATTTTTCAAAGTACTACAATTCATAAGAATAATAAGTTTCAAGATCTTCCATTAAAATTACCTTTAGAAGAAATTAATGATACTCTTGGAAATTCATTTGAGTTTGCATGGATTTTTAAACTTGGAAAATAAATTACACAGAAATATTAATTTAATTTCAGAGTATGAAAGGTTCATAAATGAATATTATGTACAATTAGGACATGGACACTATATTGATTTAAATTCATTCGATGACACGTGGCACACATTTGACATTACTTTAAATTGTTAAATTACCTAGCACGTGTTTTTTTTCACGTGTCACTTCGATTTTTTTAATGTATTGTTTAAAATTTTTTACCTACCTGATATTTGTGAGTTCATCTCTTAACAAATTGTAATAAGATACATAGAATATACGCGATAGTTTACTAGGTAACTAAAAAAAGTGAAATTATTAGTTTTAACAAAAAATTAAACCGCTTCCAATGTAAAAACAATAATAACATCATTATAATATGAACTAAAAATTATAGTTATGGTACATGGTATACGGACACGTAGTGCCATCTAGCGACAAACCAGCGAAACTGATCAGGCGACACACTGCACATAAATCTCCTACTCGAAACTAGATGGCGCTAGGTGGTACATGCTCGAGCCTCCTAGAAAGTTCCTATACTTGTTTACGTGAATCGGAAACTTTCTGGAATTCGTCTCGCCACATAAATAGCCACAGGAGGACGGGCCGGAATTCAGTTCGATCTGAGCGATCATCAAGGTGATTTCACAGTGACAACAAGTGATCAATAGTGAGTGAACCAGTGAAACCTGCGACTTGGCTACGACCTAGGACACGATAGTGCTTAGTGATTGGACCTAGTGATTAGTGTTTGGACTTAGTGCTAAGTGTTGTGACCTAATGTGTGCTTGTATGACCTAGACTTAGTGAATTAAGTCTTCAAGAGAGTCACCAGGTCTTTCTCTCCAAATCCTCGAACCCTAGCACGTAACAGTATTAAATAATTTTTCCTATCTAATAGTGCCTTTTTCCGAATTCAGCTAAACCTCAACTATTTCTGTACTCAATCTTCATAATTTTTAAGTCGGTGCCAGTTCCAGAAGTTTCTAATACCTATTCTGTCAGAGAACTGAAGATTCAGATATCTGGTATTTTTACGATATCAAAATTTAACTTCTGGATGGTGCTTAGTCATGTGGTAGTTGAGGCTGGCTTTTTGCACGAAAGCCTTTCCGCACTCGTTACAGATCTTTCTCTTGTCGCCCGTATGGATGCGCTCGTGGAAAAGCATAGTCGTTCTGCGCAAAAAGGACTTCCCGCAAAACTTGCAACGGTGGTCTTTGGCCATTTTGTGTTTGACCTTGTGTCTTTTAAGTGCCTGAACGTGGTAGCACACGTAGTCGCAGCTGTTACACTTAAACTTCTCCCCGAGCATGTGGAAGCCGTTCCTGTGCCTTATTAGCTGGCGTTCAGAATTGAATATCTTGGGACATGCGTTACATCGGAAACGATTGTCTATATTATGCTCCTCGTACTTGTGGACTGTGATCTGGGTGTTGGTGAAGAATTCCTGTTTGCATATGTCGCACGTGTAACGCTTAGGTTTTTTGAGAATATTGTAATGTTTGGCCTTCAGGTGTTGACGTAAGCCATCTTCGGATTTGTATTGCTTTTCACATTTAGTGCACTTGTATGTACCGTCCGATTTCTCATAGTCTTCCTTCCGCAGTTTGAACTTATTATTTTTATCTAGAAGACAAAAAAAGTCTTTAAAAGTCTCATTAGTCATTAATCATTACTCACTCAAGGTATAAGTGGATGAAGTGGCCGATTTTATAAACAATTATTAAATAAAATCGGCCAAGTACGTGTCGGACTCGCGCACGAAGGTTTCCTTATCGTTATTGAGCGACAGTTGGCAAAAAATTGTGTTTTGTATGGGAGCCCCCCTTAAATATTTATTTTATTTTAATTTTATTATTAATTATTAAAGCACAAATATAATTAAGTATATTGTAATTATTTCAAGTGCCTATCTGCTACCATTATTGACTACGAGCAAAAAAGTTAAAAAAAAATCACGTTTGTTGTATGGGAGCCCCCCTTAAATATTTATTTAATTTTGTTTTTAGTATTTGTTATAGTAGCAACAGAAATACACAATCGGTGAAAATTTCAGAAGTCTAGCTACAGCAGTTCTTGAGTTACAGCCTGGAGACCGACGGACAGACGGATAGACATCGAAGTCTCAGTAATAGGGTCCCGTTTTTACCCTTTGGGTACGGAACCCTAAAAAGTGAAGGTGATGAGACTACCCAGAAGAACACCAGCAACTAGTCTAATATGAATTTGGGAGTCAATATAGGCTGCTGGCGATCTTTTAGACTGGAGTCAAACCACTCTAGAGCTGAAGCCGACCTTCTCGCACTTCACTCTACAGCATCTGAGCGAAGTAAGGGGTCATAATTTACTGAAATAAATGCTCAACTATATACTTAAATCGAGGAGAACAATAATTATTGTCAGTTGCCCATTGTCCATGGCCTGACCAATGTCTAAGTCACTTTCAGTAGTAATGCAGTAGACTGTTATGTAGAAGTGCTATGATCTCCGCGAAAACGAGATTGGAAATTATTCAGAAAAGTTGCTTCAACTGCTTGCTACAGAATCTTGGACAGGATAGGCAGAATCGAAATGGGATACCTAAAACAATATGTACAAGGTCTGATTGTTTTTGTCTGGCATAATGGAAATGTCTTATGCGCTATAACCGACAAAGACAGCAGCCCTTGAAAGGGATAAAAGTATCAAGAGTTATTGTACCAAAGAAGTTTTGAAATTAAAGCAATGATGGTGGTCCCAGGGCAAGAACCCATCACTTGACCTTGCCAATTACAGTGTGTTTGTGTAAACACCGTTATCCTTGAAACCATGAAATGAGACCGTCAAAATGAACAACTTTTTCTATGAGAACAATGCTGGGAACTCAAAAAAATCCGTCTTCATACCCATACAAATTGCCGATCCTGGCATCCGTATGGGTATGAAGACGGCATTTTTTTTTGAGTACCCAGCATTGTTCTCATAGAAAAAGTAGTTCATTTTGATGGTCTCATTTGATGGTTTCAAGGATAACGGTGTTTACACAAACACACTGTATATCAATAGAAAAGATCCACAGAAACCAAAATTGAGAAGCGGTAGAATAGGGATGATGACAAGGTCAAAGATTAGCGAATTTTGTTAATAAAATAAAGAAATCACGGTAAAAAATAAGTGTTCCCAAAATTTCAGCTTGATAGCATTTGTATTTTTTTGTTATGCGCCTTTAAAGTTGGATATTCAAGTCGTATTTTTTTTTCAATTAAATTTCATAATATTTGTATACAATTCGATAACTTATGCAATTAAAAACAACTTTTGTTATGAAACCACTTTCATAAACGCAATATTTAATATACCTGTCGAACAAAGTTGTCTCCCGATGCGTACAAACTACGAAAGACCGACGTCAGTCTTTCGTAGCACTTTGTATGGAGCGTTTCGGGTTTTTATGAGATATTTGAATTGTCATATCTTGGTGAATTTTTAAGCTATCAGAGTCATTCTTTCAACGATGTTTCTATTTTTTAAGTGTCCTTCAATTACCGATAAGAACAAAAAATCCAGAAATGGTATTTCTCATAAATAAATACATGTGACAGTATTATTCGTTTAGTCTTCCTTCCAAAAAAATCAATACTTTTTAGATTATGTCTGAAACTGTGTGCTAAATGTAGTGTAAGGGCAAATAATTCAATTATGGTAACACTTTGGAAATAAAGTATTTAGGTATTTAGGTTAATTTAGACAAGTTGATATTATTCAATAGTATCGATATCAAAATTTAACTTCTGGATGGTGCTTAGTCATGTGGTAGTTGAGGCTGGCTTTTTGCACGAAAGCCTTTCCGCACTCGTTACAAATCTTTCTCTTGTCGCCCGTATGGATGCGCTCGTGGAAAAGCATAGTCGTTCTACGCAAAAAAGACTTCCCGCAAAACTTGCAATGATGGTCTTTGGCCGTTTTGTGTTTGACCTTGTGTCTTCTAAGTGCCTGTACGTGGTAGCACACGTAGTCGCAGCTGTTACACTTAAACTTCTCCCCGAGCATGTGGAAGCCGTTCCTGTGCCTTATTAGCTGGCGTTCAGAATTGAATATCTTGGGACATGCGTTACATCGGAAACGATTGTCTATATTATGCTCCTCGTACTTGTGGACTGTGATCTGGGTGTTGGTGAAGAATTCCTGTTTGCATATGTCGCACGTGTAACGCTTAGGCTTTTTGAGAATATTGTAATGTTTGGCCTTCAGGTGTTGACGTAAGCCATCTTCGGATTTGTATTGCTTTTCACATTTAGTGCACTTGTATGTACCGTCCGATTTCTCATAGTCTTCCTTCCGCAGTTTGAACTTATTATTTTTATCTAGAAGACAAAAAAACGTCTTTAAAAGTCTCATTAGTCATTAATCATTACTCACTCAAGGTGTAAGTGGATGGAGTAAGTGGACTAACCAAAAATTTGAAAATCAAGTGAGTATAAACACGTATTTTTGACTATTGTGGCGACTGGCGAGGCAGTCAGTTAGTGCAAAGACAACGGCTAACGTAGATCGGAAATAGTTTAGTAAAAAGTATACCAAGTTACTAATTCTACTACTGATGGAAGAATTAGCAAAAAATTCGTCCATTTCATAGATCCACTTTTATATTAAACTCTCGGCCTAGCACTCGGTAATGTGTTTATGCTACTCTAATCGCAAGGTGTAATCAGGCCTTAGCACGCCCACGTGACATCTTTAACATGTACCGCCCATATTAGGTTTGAGTAAAAAATAAACAAAACTAAATTTTTCATCTCTTTACTTATCTATATTATACTACCATTAAACGTAATGGCATCTAAGATCTAAAATAAAAATTATTCTGCTGCGCAACTGTCTATTACCGATAGTGATTCCCTGAGATTTTTACGGGTTGACAAGGCTATTCGAAACTTTTTTGACAGATTCTTAATTTCATTAATCTGTCAAGTTTAGTGGTGGATAGACTATTCGGGATTTATCAGGAAGTGGTGAAATATGCCCTTTACCTTTAACGCCTGGTGGGGTCTACGCAGACCCCACGCGTAGTTTCTGACGGTATTTTTTTTATTGGCAAGTTACGTTCGCTCGTTTTCGGCTCATCTCGAAGCAATGCAAGGTATTTCAGTCAGTAAAAGTCCGTCGCTCCTCCGCTAAGAGAAATTACATTTTTTCTCATGTGGGGACACCTGCAGACCCCACCCATGATTAAAGTATATACTTTTTTCAAATTCAAATCAAATTGCACAAATCATATTATACAATTTTAATGACGTTGAATCTTTTTGGAAGAAATAGAGGTAGCTTGACCTAGTGCACCAAAAATTAAGCGAAGATGCTATTATTGTCCCAGAACCAATTATTATTTTCCGTAAGCCTTGCTATAAAACTATTTGCAAGCCTCATTCAGTAAAATTATTTATTACTTACCTTGCCTACTCATGGTTTAATTATAGTAGTTTGGGGTACTTAGTACTTTTCAAGGATTGTCAATTTTTGTTCTGTAATGTTTAGTGTTAATTTTTCATTTGATGACTTATTTGTAAGTCTTATTTTATTAGAAAAAATTAAGAAGTTACTCAGAAGTAGACATTTTTGTTTAATTTTTCTGCATTAAACATGTGCCTTAAAAATTCTATGCACAAGATTGGTTAGTTCATCTTTACTGTCTAAATAATGGTTAGTATATTATTCATAAATGCTTTTCATAAATAAAATAATATATTTTCTTATAATATAAAACGGGTTTTAAAATTTATTAAACAATTCTGAATTTATATGTATATTTATATTGGGGTACTTCTAGACCCCACGCGTGACGGAACGTTACCCAAAACAACGCGGGTACTTAAAGGTTAATGTTACTATTGTATATCTGTCAGTTTTCTATATAAATATAAAAAGAAGACATGACCTTTGATATTTCATTAATAAACAATTAAAAAAGTGAAGGTGATAACACTGTACCCTGAAGAACACCAGCAACTAGTCTAAAATAAAGTTGGGTGTCAAAATAGGCTGCTGGCGATCTTTTAGACAGGATTCAAACTACTCTAGAGCCGAAGCCGACCTTCTCTCACTTCACTCTAAACTCTACAGCATCTGAGCGAAGTAAGAGGTCATAATTTACTGAAATAAATGCTCAACTATATACTTAAATCGAGAAGAACAATTATTGTCTGTTGCCAACTGTCCATGGCCTGACCAATGTCTAAGTCACCTTCGGTAATGCAGAAGAAGAGCTATGATCTCCGCGAAAACGAGATTGGAAATTATTCAGCTCAATTGTAAGTTGCTTGAACTTGCTTGTTAACTGCTTGCTACAGAATCTTGGACAGGATAAGCAAATTCGAAATGGGGTACATATAAATAAACACAGAGAATAACGATATGTACAAGGTCTACTTGTTTTTGTCTGGCATATTGGAAATGTCTTAGGGGGCGTCCCAAATTACGTGAGGTGTTTAAGGGGGGAGGGGGTCAAGTCAAATCTCATCTAATCCTACGTTAGAGAGACCGCGGGGAGGCTCGGCAAATCTCACGTTTTTTTCTCATTATTACAAAAATATATATACTATTTTGGTCCATTTCATCCAAATTGTACGTATGCTTAAGCGTGATCGTGATACGATTAAGATCATTCACTAATTCTTTCGAAAAAAAATATAATTTCATTCGTACTTAGACGTTATTCATTTGACTGTTCACATTTACGTAAGAAACCCACATTTTGAATCACACGTGAGATTGGGGGGCGGGGGAAGGGGTTGAATAAAATCTCACGAAACGGTCAGAAAATTGAAAAAAAAAACACCTGACGTAATTTGTGGACGCCCCTTATGAGTTATGATTATGACTTATGACCGACAAAGACAGCAGACCTTGAAAGGGATAAAAGTATCTCGAGTTTTTATGTAGTCAAAGAAGTTTTGATATTAAAGCAATGATGGCGTTATCAGGGCAAGGGCCAATAAATACATACATGTGACAGTATTATTCGTTTAGTCTTCCTTCCGAAAAAATCAATACTTTTTAGATTATGTCTAAAACTTTGTGCTAAATGTAGAGTAAGGGCAATAATTGAATTATGTTAACACAGCTTGGAAATAAACTATACTATTATAAATCGGTATCTTCATTTAGTCGAATTGATATTATTCAATAGTACATAAATACAAATTTGTATCAGGATATCAAAACTTAACTTCTGGATGGTGCTTAGTCATGTGGTAGTTGAGGCTGGCTTTTTGCACGAAAGCCTTTCCGCACTCGTTACAAATCTTTCTCTTGTCGCCCGTATGGATGCGCTCGTGGAAAAGCATAGTCGTTCTGCGCAAAAAGGACTTCCCGCAAAACTTGCAACGGTGGTCTTTGGCCGTTTTGTGTTTGACCTTGTGTCTTGTGAGCGCCTCGCTGTAGTAGCACACGTAGTCGCAGCTGTTACACTTGTACTTCTCCCCGAGCATGTGGAAGCCGTCCCTGTGCCTTATTAGCTGGCGTTCAGAATTAAATATCTTGGGACATGCGTTACATTTGAAGCGGTCGTCTATATTATGCTCCTCGTGCTTGTGGACTGTGAACTGGACGTGGGTGACGAATTCCTGTTTGCATATGTCGCACGTGTGCTTAGGTTTTTTGAGAATATTGTAATGCTTGGCCATAAGGTGTTGACGTAAGCTATCTTCGTATTTGTATTGCTTTTCACATTTAGTGCACTTGTATGTACCGTCCGATTTCTCATAATCTTCCTTCCGCAGTTTGAACTTATTATTTTTATCTAGAAGACAAAAAAAAACGTCTTTAACAGTCTCATTGCAAACTTTTTTGTGATTTCGAATCTTCCTGATTTTGGGCATTGTCGAAGAGTTACATGGTATACATATAAAGATGATAGATCGCTCATCGAGTGCATACTGACTTGAGTTATCAGGACTTGTCTTCTACAAGAGACATTATTCGCTTAACAGCAGAACCATTTACTGGTTTGTAAGTACCATTTTTTTTTAAATGCGCATGTGTTTCAACGCTTCTTGACTCTAGGCGACGCTCATGAACAGAAGACAAAGAAATCGGCAGGTGCCAACGTTTTGTACATATCTAATCTAACGTGATGAAGTTATAAAATCTACATCACTTGCAACCAAAAGGGCTATCAGAGACCAGTGACCACGCATTTTGCTTCAAGATGACAATATGTGCAGTGGTCTATGGTCTTAATACAATGAAGGCAGGATATCAATCCGTACATCCAAAAAGCAGCGAAAATGTCTGGATGTATATCATGCGATGTAATCTAAGAAAATTAGTTTCAGAATCGTCGATCAGACCAAATAATTCATGTAATTTTGAAAGTTGCTACATTTTTTATTCCTAAATGTGTCCAGATGAACATACTAAAAGCCCCCGTGGAAGAGAAACAAGTCGGAGGTCCGGAGCGGGGAAAGGTCTCTTTTTCAAGGTATTTGCTTGTGACTTGAAAATTATTTATAATATCTCTTTAGTGACTTCTACATTAATTATATCTAAGTACATTAAATTTCCTATAAATAACGTCTAAACATTTTTACTGTACGATCAATACTTCAGAGTTTAGGAGATACATAGAATTAAAGGTGATAAAAATAAGAAGCAAAATAATTTTACTAATTTTAAAAAAATAATTTTAATAATGAGAAAGGTTTTTCATCAAAAGCAATTCATCATATCTGCCTATATTCGTCCACTGCTGGACATAGGCCTCTCTCAATGAACGCCAAGATGGCCGATATCCTGCTACTCGCATCCAACATGGACCCGCAACTAAACGGAGATCGTTGTCCCACCACTCCCACCTAGTTGGAGGTCGACCTACACCCTGATTTCCCAGTCTCGGTCTCCATTCCAGAGTAAGTTTACTCCAGCGATCGTCCCTTCTTCGAGCTACATGACCAGCCCAGTTCCACTTCAGCGTACTGATTCTCTGCACTATATCGGTGACTTTAGTTCTTTGACGAATCCGCCAAAGAACCTCCGAGCATAGCGCGCTCCATGGCACGCTGAGCAACGGAAAACTTACGAGCTAGCTCTGCTGTAAAAGGCTAGGTTTCCGCCCCGTAGGTCATAACGGGAAGCACGCATTGAACGAAGACTTTTGTCTTCAAGCTCCACGGAATTGCGACATGACAATGTGGCAAAAGCCATTACTAAAGGAAATAGCAACTGTATTTTATGTGACTCAACATCAACTTCGGATGTTATAGCATTAGCCGGAGAAAAAAATGTTTATTGAAGTATACCGAACGCCCGTACTCAGTCAGAGATTAACAGACATCGATTCACAGTTTTTCTGAAATGTTGTTCCAAGCCCAAACCGGATCTTTCTTCCCTCCCCCCTACCAAAGGGTCAGCGAAATATCACGCTTACAGAGTATTGCATCAAGTACAGGAGTAGCTTGGGAACCAAAGAACCAAACAGCCTTTAAAGGCTACTATGTGTCATCGCGAGTACGTAATTTTCTTGTCTATCTTATTATTTTTATTTGAAAAATAAATTTTCAATTTCAGTATAGATAATTTTTTTGTCTATTTTATTATTTTTGTTTGAAAAATAAATTTTCAATTTCAGTATAGATAATAATATGGTCTTAATATAGAATATTGAGGTTAAGTGAAATAATATAAGACAACAGTCAATCTAACATAATATTCAAGGTAGCAGTTTCAGGCGGTAGCTATAAGTCACATAATAAAGATAACACACAAATTCTGAAGTACAATATCATGCGAATTCTGGATTAAACTATTTACGATGAATGTAGGTTCAATCCGAAATAAAATTCCGTTTCAATAAATTAACCAATCACACAAATATTTATGTCAGTGCAAAAGTGCTCTTAAACACACTTTAGTCGGGCAGTCTCGATTTAAAAAATGTATGAAAGCACAACTAATTTACAGTTCGACAAGGCTCTATATGAATGTGTCAATGATGTCAATAGGCGCTGCTGGTAAAGGAGAACTGTCAAATACATGTCAAAAATGATGTTTTTGTATAATAGAAGCGTTTAGTTCTTTTTCTTGCCACGTTCATATAAAGCCTTGTCGGACTGTATGTATTAAATCAACGTGGATGATGATAATAGTCATAAAGTTAACGTTGAACGGATGCCTGTACTGCCATAAGAGTTAAGACGACCTTTGCACTTTGGACTGCCAGAGACAGTGGAGGTACCTTCGCTGGATCCTTAAAACCTATAGATAATTTATAATAAAAATTTCAATGCGCCTATTTTTAATTACCATCAAAGATATCCATACTTACTCACTATAATATTATATAAATTCGAAAGTGTGTAGAGATACGCCCAAACCGATGAAACGATTTTGCGGAAATTTGGTATGGAAGTACTTTCAGTCCCGGGAAAGGACATAGGACACTTTTTATCCCGGAAAAATGTACGGTTCCCGCGCGATATTAATTTTAATAAAAATTATCTCGTCTAGTTCAACTTCCATTTTAGGGTTAATCAAGAAGTCTTCGTCGTCCTATGGAACCCTAACCGGCCGATTTTTTGTATATTGATAGATTAATAGTTATATAATTTAAGAGTAACATTGTCCTAGAAATAGAACAAATCCATATTTTAGGATCATTGAATCGAAATATTAAATCCTTTATATCTTTGTTAGCTACCACTTTTGAGAATTTTCGCGGAGGAAATTGTTGTTAGTCTTATTAAAATGAAGCTACTCACGAAAAATTAGCTTGATAGTAATTAAAAAAAAAACTGTTCTACGGAACCTATACTATAAATGTTGCTGATGTAAGAACAAAACAAATCCTAGCATGAGAAAAATTTTAAACAGTATTATTAAAATTAGGCACATTGATTAGATGCCAGTATGGGGACAATCTCAAAGTGATATTAATGTTGTTAATGTCTTACTTGCTCGTTTTGAAACCACTATCTCTACCTATCTATGACATTTTAGTGGATTTACATAATCACTTACTGTCTCAAGCCATGTGCTCAGTTTGTTTGTTTGAACGCGCTAATCTCAGGAACTACTAGTCCGAATTGAAAAAATCTTTCAGTGTTAGATAGCCCATTTATCGAGGTAGGCAGGCAATATTTTGTCACGCTAAGACTAATAGGACCGAAAAAATAGAGGAAAATATTTGAAAGGGCTTATCTCACGAACTACTGGAGCAATTTTTATGTTATTTGGCACAGATAATATAATGGCATCAATAAGATGATTGGAAGTGATTCCAAGTTGAATCACTTCCAATCATCTTATTGTCTGAGGTCGTCAGGGACGGACTCTCGGTTCTCGAAATTAGCGCGTACAGCACATTAAGCAATTCATTTTTGTTAGAATCTATATTTTATTATTTTATAAACATCAAAAGCTATTTTGCTGAACTTAGGTATGGACTATGGTTATACTTTGAGCCCCGGAAAGGACATCAAGGATATTTTTATCCCGAAAAGATTATCCCGTGCCATAAACGAATTTTGGCGCAACGTCATTTAGTAGATCTTCTTCTTCTTCTTTTTAATAATGGCTCCTTGGTGAGTTGCCAATGTCAGAGTGAGTGGCAAAGACTCTGTGTTAATAACATAATTTACATAAAAAAATGTATCATTTTGAAATGGTCCCCAAACTGGCAGGTAGAAGTATGCAGCACCTACCTTTCTTTTTCACTGGAACAGTTATCTTGTTAACTTTCACGAGCTT
Organism: Aricia agestis; assembly: GCF_905147365.1. Lineage (NCBI taxonomy): Eukaryota > Metazoa > Arthropoda > Insecta > Lepidoptera > Lycaenidae > Aricia > Aricia agestis. The sequence continues at coordinate 19,808,106 of NC_056408.1, read as the reverse complement.
CTTGTTTGTCGTTCTCTGCTCTGGCTTGACCGGTGCCGACTCTGCCTTGATCACCACTTGGACAGGCTCCGACTTCCCTTTGCCTTTTCCTTTTCCCTTCTTGAGCAGATATTCCAATTTTGAACCTAAAAATTAAAAATGGTTAAATAATGTCTTAGTCTCATTTGTTTGACCTTTGACTATGTTGATAATTTTTTATTCTATGAGTAAATTATATTGGATACATTATCCATGTAGATATAATATGATTCATTTTCTCCTTGATCATAGATTTTTGAAATTCGCTGAGAGATTGGATCCAATACGGTCATAGAAACAGCTGTTGCCAGTTATTTAATATAAAAAAGAGTTTATAATTTCTTATTCATTAATATGTTTCAAATAATGTAATGTAATTATTTTTCTAATTATATACTTGGATAATCTTGCTGAAGTAACAAAAGACAAGCCATACTTAAAATGACGATAGATATCTTTTGACAAATCGAATTCTCTGAGATCTAGTAACCCTGACGTCAATACCTGTCAGTGTTAGCGCTCTCCATTGGCTATTGAAACCACATATTATGAAGTAAAATAGGATCAATGAAATGTGATAATGTAATATGCAGATATGATTAAATAGTCAAAATTGGATCAAATATATTATGATCACATTATAAATGATCAGAGATATATTTTGATAATGTAATATCCCACTAATCCATGTAGTTTTCATTGTTTGAAACATCGAATAGGCCGATGCAATTTTTTATGAAGTATAAAACAATTCTCATCCATGTTAAAATGTGTACGAAGACAAGAACAATATTTTGTACATAATAATATTCTTCTCTCTCTCTCTCGTCTTTCTAAATTATAACAATAATATAACACACAATAATTTACCTTCATCATCATCGTCATCTTCATCGTCGTCATCATTATCATCGTGCATTGCAAAATCCTGATTTGTATCATCATTACTATCAAATTCATCTTCATTCAAATACTCCTCTTTGAATTCTGAAAAATTGGTTAGTTTCATGCTAGTATTTATTTATTTTTGTTTCTTGGGAAAACTTACAGCTTTAGCAACTAAATAGTAAATTGTAACTATAAGCCATTTAAAAATTTTCGAAAATAGTTAAAAATGAAATTGCACAAAAATTATTATGAAATAAATCAAGCATACTAAAACAAACAGAAAAAACTTAAAAACTAATTAATTTTTTTTTTCACAATGCATTCACGTGGTTAATCATGGTTTAAAAATACATGGTAACTGTCAATATTAGTGTAAGTATACTATAATGTTAATAAACTTAGTATAGTACCTATAACTACTGGGAGATTCTTACATTCATCATTTTTCCGTTTAAGGGTTCAGTAGTCAACCAAGTTTTGTTGATCACAGAACCCTATAACGGAACTCTAACAAGCAAATTTTTTGTATATTGATAGATTAATAGTCATATAATTTAAGAGTAACATTGTCCTACAAATAGAATAATCCATATTTTAGGACAATTAAGTCAAAGTACGAAATCCTTCTCTGTTAATCTCTGTTATCTACCACTTTCTGTAATCTATCTCTGTTATCTACCACTTTCGAGATTTTTCGCAGATATAAATGTTGTTCTTCTTATCAAAATGATCACAAAAAATTTGCTTCATAATAATAAAAAAAATTGTTATAGGGCTCCCGTACTATAATGCAAAGATCCAGTTCAATTTAGTGGGTAAACATTAAATCTGGATTAAGAGTTTACCCAAAGTGTAAACTCTTAATCCAGATTTTAATGTTTTACGATTTAAGATTAAAGTGTTGTTTGTTATATTAGAATTCATTTTTTTAAGTTCTTATTATTAAGTTATCCTGTGATGATAGATGTCAAATCAACTTACCAACAACTGGTTCTATCTTGATGACTGCTTGTGCAACATCCTTTTTCTTAACTACAAAACAAAATAAATTATAATTATTTCTATTATCTTCTATGAACAAAACACGCTATGGTAGCATAAATGTTTAATAAAAACATTAATGCTTCTGCATAGTTTCACAAAAATTACACTACTGTAAGGGGGGGTATTACATTATCATTTATATTGGATCATTTCTATGATTATATATAGCATCCAATATATATGATCATTTGATCATATCTACATATTACATTATCATATTTTATTGATCCTATTTTACGTCATATGTGGTTTCAATAGCCAATGGAGAGCGCTATTGCTGACAGGTATTAACATCAGGGTTACTAGACCTCAGAGAATTCGATTTGTCAAAAGACATCGTCATTTTTAATATGGCTTGTTTTTTGTTATTTCAGCAAGATTATCCAAGTATATAATTAGAAAAATAATTACATTACATTATTTGAAACATATTAACAAACAAGAAATTAAAAACTCTTTTTTATATTAAATAACTGGCAACACCTATTTCTATGACCGTATTGGATCTAATCCCTCAGCAGTCAGCAAATGTCAAAAATCTATGATCAAGGAAGAAATGAATCATATGTCTATATTACATTATCCAATATCATTGACTCAATGATCTCGGATCCAATATATATGATAATCTTATATCCCCCTAAAACATGATTTCATAAATATGTTGTAAATTTTTTAAATTTTTATTAATAAAATACTTAATAATGAGAGAAAAACTAGAGAAAAGTTATATCACAACTTATAACTTCATCTTGTTTTAAACAAATTGTAATACAGCAGAAACTTGATAACCAGTCCGGTTATCAAGTTTCTTACAGATAAATGCCGGATAGGCTATCCATAACTTTTCTGACAGATGCTCCATACTCTATCTGTCATGTTAAGTTGTGGATCCGGCACTTATCAGGAAGTGGTGAAACAGCCCCAAATTGCTGTAATGTATGAAAACAGTGGGTTTGATGCATTTGTAAAGTGCATTTTAATATTATGATTTATGTGTTTGTTTAATTCAACACAGAAATTTAATGTTTAGTAATAAATTAGTAAGAGATACATTTTCTGATGGCAGTCCAGTTGGATTGCAAATCCGTATAACTGAGGGCATCAAGTTTCTACTGTACTTGCTCTTTCCAGTGTACAGAGTAAATGTATACAAAGTGTATGTAATACATAATATTATGTTTACTGTGAGTGGTTGTATCTAATGCATAGAAACAACATAATATTATAACTGTATTTCAATATTGAATTAATAAAACATACCTTCTAACTTATTTGTGTAATAATAATCTAGAAATTTATCTTCACAGCTCTGCACTTGTTTCTTGAACTGAATTGCCTCTCGTAACTTGAAAATACAAGACATACATATTGTGTATGTCAAATCACATAGTGGCCCTGGTAATGGCCTCATCTGAAACAATTTTAGTACATTAATGTTTCAACCTTATTATTTGAACCATAATATTATCTCCTTTTCGGCTGCTTTGTCAGTGCATTTATATTATTATTTATTACTAGATGGTACCGGGACAAAATTGATCATGTTATGTTCTTTTTCCAGGTCTCAAAGAACAAACAATTAAATTAATTTAGCAAATTAGGTGTAAATCTTTTAAAGTTATTGTGCAGAAATGATAACATTTTCATAATTTAAACTATCCTATGTCCTCCCATGGGACTCAAAGTATCTGCATTCCAAATTTCATCAAAATCTGTTCTGCCGATCAGTATATTTAGTTGTTTTACAATAAGTGTAATCTTAAGTCTGAGAAAGCCTAGATTGCTCAGCTATGGATATCATACTTAGTCAGTTACTTTTCATTGTAAGTCTGATGATTGAGCTCTAATGTCTATACCAATAATAAAGAGGAATGTGAATTTAAAATATTGGTCTTTCTCATCAGATTAGTTCTCTAAATCTTTTTCAGGCAACATAATAGAATGCCTTTGACTGGAACAAATAGTCTTGCATCAAAAAGGCTCTGTGACTGGATAAATTTAAATGGAATTTAGCTAAGATATAGAAAGATGGACAAGGCCAGGGAGAAAGCCAACTTTTAAACAGTATGGTTACCACAGTAGTAAACATACCGATAAAATCTCCCGTAATGTTAGCAAATTCATGCAAGGCCCCACACCACCATGCAATTTGAAAACCTCAATGTGCGTTTCGCCCCAACACCGGAGCATCCTCAGAATGTTGACTCTACGAACAACGTCCGTCAAGTGAAATAGTGGTGGTGTTCTGCAACGAGGTTTTCAAATTGCATGGTGGTGTGGGGCCTTGCATGAATTTGCTAACATTACGGGAAATCGCAGCATTTTTGTGCGATCGAGTCTGCGGCGCCCATACAGTCGTGTGGTGGTGGTGTGGGAGAGGTGGGAGGTGCTGTACGCATGCCTATGCGTACACTCACTCATTTACTTACAGGTTGAGGTTTATTTCGCGGAATATTGCTAAAATAATAACATACTAAATTTAAAAGCGCTAAGTACGGTAGTAAGACTTAGATACGGTAAGTTACAACCTTTCGGTGTTATTCAGTCCGCTTGGTCCATGGACCGATGATGATTAGTGATAGAACAATAAGCGTTGATAATATTCATAATATGTTTATTACAGGGTCAGGTACTCACATCTATATCAAAAATGTCTCTGATCATATCCGCATACACCTCCGTTTGACCACAGAACGGACGTGGTTCGCCTAAGTTGAAGAAATAGCCTTCGGCGTGACAACATCGGCAAATGCTATTTTCAATTTTCCAAGTATCCGAATCCATTTTTCCAGATTTATATGGTATATATATCGACGATAGAGTTTAACAGTAACACTAATTTACAGAAAAGAAGAATGTTATAACTATTCTAATACCGATTAACGGAAACGCGATAGAGCCGCTAGCGTCGATCGGCCATATTTGTTTCAGATAAAACCAATAAGCAGTGTTGCCAGAGCTGTATGTTCGAAAGTTACTTATTGTCATGCAAAAGTAACATTATGAGGGGAAAAGTAACATTTCGTATTACATAATATTTTAAATGCCGGGGGGGGGGGGGGGTATCAAGAATGCACGAAAACATACTATACATATAGGATATATACAACTCGGGCGAATTAACATGACACCTGGTTCAATTGACGTTTCTCTTAAGTACTGAGTGCAAAAAAAGTTTTTTTATTTTAAGTTATTTAAAAAAAAAAATTACGTTACCGGAACTAGTTATTTTTATAGGGCTACACTAACCACAGTATTAACCAAGTACGAGTTGGACTCGCCCAAGGGTTCCCCAGCAGGAATACGAGGTTTATGGATGCGTCCGATAATTTGTATCAGCTTCATATTAATATATTCCGTGAGTAGCTAATTCATACCACAGACGCACGGCAATGTTCAAACGTTAATACGAATAACAAAAACTTAACAAATTTAACGTTCAAACGTAACAACTAACAAATAACACAACAAAACTCAACAAAAATCCAAAAACAATAACCATTAACTACTAACAAATAACTCCGAAACGCAAACTCAATAACACACGTGTAACGGTAACAGATATAATATGCTAACGCTACTGGACGCGTACGACGAGAGCGGGGTGCTGCGCGGGGAAGCGAGGGAGGGGTAAAATTTAAGCCAGGTCACAGGTGTCAAGTTAACTCGCCCGAGTTGTAGATGAAGTGATTTTTTGGATTCCGTATAATTATTTTATTATTAAAATTATTTTATAATTAAGCGTTAGTATAGTATGTTTTCGTGCATTCTGGATAAAACCCGCGGAATTTAAAATATTATATAAGTAATATGAAATGTTACTTTTCCCCCATAGAGTAAACATTATAGCAAGCTATAGAGTGCTTCTAAAAAGGTATGAACTGTAAGCACGAGTGTGAACATATTTTCCTATAAGCGTCTTACGATGGCGCATGGAACATCACTAGACTTGCGTTATACGTTTGACAAGTATCTATAAAACTTCTGCTTACGATCGGCACAACGGGGAACGAGCGATGCGCGCGCTCTATAGCTTGTTAATGTATAGGTACTCTAAGTTTTCCCCTCAAAATGTTACTTTTCGCATGACAATAAGTAACTTTCGATCATACAGCTCTGGCAACACTGGTGGGTACAGTGTATTAATGTGTTAGTTGAAGAAGTTTTGCGGGTAATTTGTTTAAAAATTTTCAAGAAAATGCGTAACGTTGAAATTAAAGCAAGAGTACATGATTTAAATGGAATTTGTAAAATAGCCCAAGAACTGAGCGGATCTAAGCCACAACTTATAAGACAAGATGATACTTTTTACAACGTTAGGGACGGTCGTTTAAAATTAAGAATTTATGAAGACTGTTCAGGAACACTTGTAAGATATAGCCGTGATGAAGAGGATGGTCCAAAATTGTCAGACTATGAGCTATTTCCTTTTTCTGCAAATGAAAGTGACAAAATGAAACTATTAGATGAAATGATGAAAAAATGTCTTGGTGTATTCGGTCGTGTAGTAAAAGAAAGGTATGTTGAAATAATTTTAAATAAAGTGATGTTAAATGTACTTATATTACTATAATTCACTAAGCTCATATTAACCCATCAATCACCAAGTGGCAGCCAGCTGCTGCATAACAATTGAAAATCTATTGTGTCTGCGATACCCACGATGGAGGTGCTACCCCTAGTAAGATAACATCATACTACACTGAAGATCACCTACTCTGGCTCAACACATTGCATCGATAGATCTAATTGAAATATAATAGTTATTTAGTTTTATAATTTTTATTATTTCATATTACTTATGCATTAGCAAAAAATGTACACATCCTAAACTTTAAAAAAAAACTTATTTTAAATTATAAATTTGATGATACCTTATTCATTTCCTACGGACATTAGTCTTGCGACCCATGCTGCTGTTGCAGCTTTGTAGTGGTGTAGAGCAAAATACTAATACTAGCCTTAAGTCATAAAGTGTAATTTTATTTCAACTCTTGTCGGTCATGACTCATGATTGCTTGCTACATTGATCGGAATGGTACCTTAACACATCCCATTAAGATTATGACATAACAAAATTTACATTTGATTAAATTACCCTGAACTTAGCAGACAGCAGACAAAAAAAATAATCGGATAGGGATATCTGCGAGCCCACGTAAGTTTTTAGTTAACTAATGGCCGTTCCCAATATTCAATCTATCTCTGGTTTGACATACAATTGATTGCAGCTAACATTGAATTGACCATAGACATAATATAATCCTAAAGACCAACAAAGAGTGCGAGAGAGAAGAAAATCCTTTATGGAATTATAACAAGATGAAAAGAGAGAGGCAGTCTAATGAAAATTGTAACAACTTTTATTTGACAGGTCGTCAAAAGTCGTCAATCGTTTTTATGCCCTTTCAGTATTTGCAATTTATTATTTAAATCGTATGTTATTTTCAACAAATACTATTATATATAACAATAATAACTTGTGCTGTGAGTGATTGCAGTGTAAATCATAGGAATAATCCTGAAAAATATACATTTCACCCGTAATTAATCTTCATGTCCTAATTGCTACGATGTGTTTATTTTTGCTATATTCTGGTCTTTAGTTCTCTATTTCAAATAAAATATTGTGAATCCTCCCTTTTACTTTCATATTTTGCGTAACTAAAGGTACTATTGTTCCTATATTACACAAATTTTGAAGAAAAATTTTTCATCAAAATTTCTTACATATACGCTAGTGCTTGAATCAAATTTATCGATATGCTTATCGATATTTTACAATAACATAAATCTAAAATAAAAATCATTTACCTTTATATATTTTATCACCTTAAGCCCGGCCGCACATTATCCGAAATTTCTGATCAGAATAATTCGGACGCCCGGCGGAACGCACTCTGTTCATACATTTTGTTGTAGACCCATCATACTAAAAGAATTTCTGACGTGTCAAAATGTATGAGCGGGGCGGGGCGTCCGAATTTTTGTGATCAGAAATTCGGAAAATGTGCGGCCGGACTAAAAAGGACATATTATCTTATTTTAACTAACATAATATAGTATAGTGTAATATAGCTAATATAATATAACTACTATAATATAGAGTGACTCTAAAACTAGAGGAAGGTTTATATTTATATATCATAATCATTTGTTTTACAGATTCCCTCAAGATCCTCTAATAAGAGGAAAATGGCTGAAATTAATTGGGCGTGTTGCTTGGAATCCCAAGAAAAATTCAACAATATGTAGGCAAACATTACCTTGAAAATTTTTAAAGAAAAATTAGAATAAATACTATTTTGGTTAAAGGAGCTATCCCAACTTTATTAGTGCCAGTAAGTTTGACATACTGTTGCACTTGTTACTGAAGCAATTATTAAAAATAAGCAATTATAAGCAATTAATGCTTTTTAGTTCATTTAAGATTATACTTATATGAACTAAAAAGTATTAAATAATCCTTATTCTGTACTCAATCTTCATAATTTTGAAGTCGGTACCAGTCCTAAGTATATAAGTTGCTGTTATACCTATTCTGTCAGAGAACTGGCGATTAGGTTAGCTGGTAGCGATTGCAAAATAATGAAGATTGAGAACAGAGTTAATACTGAGTACAGAATAAGAATTATTTAATACTTTTTAGTTCATATATGTATAATATTACTATTGTCATTGCCTTGGAAGTCGGTTTTAATTTTTTGTTTAAAAATAATAATTTTACTCATTTTAGCTGTCCTTAACGTTTTCTATACTTACAGTTGGTGTTTTAAAAAATCAAAATCAAAATTGCTTTATTTCTGAACAAATCTAAAATAAAATATATTTTCAGAATACATGGTGCCTACCACCGGTTCGGTAACTAAGCCGACGAGAAGAACCGGCGTAAGAAACTCGCACGCCCACTTTTTACCAAAAAAAGTGAGAAAAAAAAATCTTTTAAAACAAAATTTACAATGCTGTAACTAAAAATTATACAATGTAAACATAGATAGATACATAATAATTGTAAGTCATGTAGAAGTAGCCTTGCAAGCAGTCATTCAGCATTCTACTCCCAAGATGTGCCATCAATTATGAAATCATTTTGGCTTTGGCACAAAACGTTCTTTGACTACTTTTTTAAATTTATTAATCGAAAGATTTTGAACGTTTTCTGGGACCATATGTTCCCATTTGAATATCAAAGAGTCACTTCGATTTCTCATTGTTTTCATCACCACCACTTTTGTGAACATGATACCTACTCGGAACAATACAATGTACAGCAAAAGAAAAAATTTGAAAATCGGTTCATAAACGGCGGAGTAATCGTTGAACATACATAAAAATATATCCACAGGCGAACGTCTAGACTCCTCCTGTTTGGAAGTCGGTTCAAAATAATGGTAATAAAATATTATGATATTTTATAATATGTATTTAATTTAAGAATAAAATATAATACTTATACTATGTGTGTTGTTTACTTTCAACGTTTACTTTCAATGTAAGGTAATCTATCTGGTAAGTCAGTTACCAGATAGATTTTACCTGAGTAATTAATAAGTAACTTTATAATGTGTTAAGTGTAAATTATTTACCCCTATAAGAACCTCATGTCATAACATATCCGACGTTTGAAAAATCATTCCAAAAGAAAATGTGTATCTACTTTTCAATCGTCATCTTTTTTTGCCAATTAAATTTATGATACCTAATTTGAAATACAAATCTATCAAAGTTGCATATTATTTATTTCTTATAGAAACTCAGGTAAAATAACTCGAACGGACTAAACTATCGATAGCAAAATACTATACTATCGATAGTAAAATATACATCACTAGCACACGCACACATTGACAGATCAAAAATGGTCACGCATTTTCGAGTTGTCAGGTGGTCTTTACGACAGTATATATTATGTCTATGGAATTGACATAAAATATATGTCTCTAAGGGGGGGTATTACATTATCATATCATTTCTATGATCATATATAGGATCCAATATATATGATCATTTGATCATATCTGCATATTACATTATCATATTTCATTGATCCCATTTTACGTCATATGTAGTTTCAATAGCCAATGGAGAGCGCTAACGCTGACAGGTATTGACATCAGGGTTACTAGATCTCAGAGAATTCGATTTATCAAAAAACATCGTCATTTTAAATATGGCTTGTTTTTTGTTATTTCAGCAAGATTATCCAAGTATATAATTAGAAAAGTAATTACATTACATTATTTGAAACATATTAACGAACAAGAAATTAAAAACTCTTTTTTATATTAAACTAGCGGCCCGGCCCGGCTTCGCACGGGTGGACATTGGTTTTTAAATTATTTTTTTTTAAATAAAGGTAGTCAATCTTTAAGTTAAGCAGAACATAAAAATAGTTTACATTATTTAGCCTGCAACTACTATATTATAATTATTATGTACATATAACACATTTTTATTGTATTTTTTTTTTTATATTTTTATATTTTAAGTGTTATGTTTGATTATTTTATCCTTACCTGCAGAAGATACTATTATTTATAATATTTTGCAATTTCTTCATGTTTTTTTTTGTTTAAAATATTTTATGTTTTTTTTTTGTAGTTTTATGCTATATTATTTTATGCTTACCTACATCTACTATTATATACATTTTGAAATTTTCTATTTGTTTTTGTATAAAGTATTTTTGTTATACTTTTGCGCTTTATGTTTTTTTACACCATACTTCTTTTTGCGTAAAAGATTCCATTAAAATTGGGTTAAAGCTTCCCTGTAAACGATATTTGATGTTGTTTTATTTTGTGGCAGCAAAATAAATTGATTATCAGCAGCTCCAACTCGGGATAGGCCAACGTATAGTTGACCATGAGTAAAACATTCTTTTCGTAGGTCGATGCCTACTAATTTGAAAGTTTGACCTTGGGACTTGTTAATAGTCAATGCGAAAGATATTTTTACCGGAAATTGAAGCCGTTTAAATGGGATGGGCAGATCAGTTGGAATCATCGGTATCTCCGGTATATGAGCTAGTTGACCAGCTGCTGGGCCGGTGATAATGGTAGCTACAATTAAATTGTCCTTTAATTCTTTAATAAGCAGCCTTGTCCCATTGCACATATTTGGTGGGCATAAATTTCTCAAAAGCGTGATTGGAATTCCGATTTTTAACGTCAGTTCGTGTGGTGGAAGTCCAGAAGGATTCAGCGAATTTAAAAACTCCTGTGGATAATGGACTGCATCTTCGATATTAGTGACGGTGTCGATCGATAGCATTTATAAAGCATAAGCAAGAAGGAATATTTTGGTAGATTTTTCACACAATTATTAACACTTAATACGGTTCCCTTTTTTCTCTCATTAAATATAGCCTATATTCAGCAGAAATAGTGTGGATTAAAAAATATGCATTAATACTTCCATCGTGCATCGGCATCGTGGGTATTGCAGACACAATAGATCTTCAATTGTTATGCTGGCAGCCGGCTGCCGCTATTGGAGATTTATAGTTAAAGAAATTAATTAATTATAATAGCAATCAAAAATAATAGGTAGTCATTCAAAACTTATTTTAAAGTATAGTCTATAATTTATAAAGCATAAGCAAGAAGGAATATTTTGGTAGATTTTTCACACAATTATTAACACTTAATACGGTTCCCTTTTTTCTCTCATTAAATATAGCCTATATTCAGCAGAAATAGTGTGGATTAAAAAATTGCATTAATACTTCCATCGTGCATCGGCATCGTGGGTATCGCAGACACAATAGATCTTCAATTGTTATGCGGGCAGCCGGCTGCCGCTATTGGAGATTTATAGTTAAAGAAATTAATTAATTATAATAGCAATCAAAAATAATAGTCATTCAAAACTTATTTTAAAAAGTTCTAAAAATATTACTTTCGTAGTCATAACTTTTAAAGCTTTTTTGAATTTAGGATTATAATAATGAAGCATATCAAATCAATAAAGCAGCACCCGGCTGTCGCATAACTATTGAAAATCTATTGTGTCTGCGATTCCCACGATCGAGGTAATATTTACGTGGACTCTCCGGGCGAGTCTGTGGCACTGATAATTAAATCTCTCCCCTACCGCACGCACACCCGCGCATCGCGCCTTGACGCCCAATTCGCAACGTGCAGCAGAAATCGTAATATTTTAATTTCGCCATAACATTAAAACCAAAGGTCCAATTTTAATCATTCAAAGACCAAATATTATCTACATTAACTGTACTTAGTGATGAAATAATTTATTTTGATAAGGGTCAATAGCATGATTTAAATAAACGCATTTAAATATAGTCCAAAAAAAATTCTAGATTTTTTAATAAAAAAATGGTTATTGTGCCTCACTCAACATAGATAGGTATAGTGTGTCGCGGACTTTTTTGTAGATATTTAAAAGATCTATAATTACTTAGAACATTTTATGCCTCTATCTTTTATAGTTTAGGCAGCGTACGCAAAATAAGTAACTTTTCTGGTTGATTTTTTAAACCTTGCGTCCGAAAATCCCAAATATCTTACGGAACCTTATATTTTTCCAAAATAAAAATTAGCCTATGTTCAGCAGAAATAATGCAGGATTCCAATGGTAAAAGAATTTTTCAAATCGGTCCAGTAGTTTCGGAGCCTATTCGACTCAAACAAACAAACAAACAAAAAATCAAATCTTTCCTCTTTATAATAGCAGTGTAGATAACTGGCAACACCTATTTCTATTACCGTATTGGATCCAATTTCTCAGCAAATGTCAAAAATCTATGATCAAGGAAGAAATGAATCATGTCTATATTACATTATCCAATATCATTGACTCAATGATCTCGGATCCAATATATATGATAATCTAATATCCCCCTAATGTCTAATGTAAGCTATTCCTATCTCTAGTACTTAGTAGGGCAAAACCAGAGATAGATCAAATATTGGGAACGGCTGTAAAGTGATAATTGTACGTTGTCAAATTATCTAAGCATGATAATAAGTATTTTTTTAAAGCATAAGAAAAAAATTTTAAACTTCTTTTTAAAAAAATTTAATTTTTTTCTGGTAAGTTAAGTATTTTATACGATGATAAAATTGCTAACCACCGCTTGTCGATAAAATGTCCTGCTTTAACTTCATTTCCTTTTTCAATTTTTACTATTTTGAAAAAAAAATTCAACTGGTGCGTTACTTGAATGTTTCTTTCGTTCCCGTACCGCCAATGGCCACATCGGAATGTAAGGTATTATCCTCTTCATTGCGTAAGTAATACTTAAAAGAAGGGCAGTGCAGAACATTATCATTCAATTTTTTCTTATTTTTTGAAAGCTTCGCTTTCTCATCAACTTCTTTTTTTATATTTTGAAATATCTTTATAAAAAAGACTACATTTATAAACAATTTCTTTTTGTAGCCTATTTTTTTATTATTATTTTCAGACTCTGAATCCTCTGAGACACCATTGGATTCGTCCTTATAACAATCATCAGGTTCATCTTCAGATATTTCTTCAAAGTCATCTGCAGAGTCGTATTCATTTATTTCAGGACCGTTGGGGGTATCACATAAATATTTTAATGAGTCACGAAGTTCTTGACTTTCTGTAGGAAATAAAAACATTATGTCAAATAGTGATCGCCAACATTTTTTTAAAACTTCGTAATCCTTAATATGAACCAGTTTTGCCATTATTTCTAAAATGAAAGATCTTAAATTTTTTCCCACTTGTCTGTTTCTTAGCTGTCGCGACATCATTTTCATAAAATGTGGATAGCAAACGTGTACAGGTAGAATTTCGATTGTTTTTTTTAGAAAGAATCGTGTGGTGAATTTCATTAAAATAATTGCGCACACTTAAATTATTAAATGCTAAAAGAATAGCATTGATACTGGCCCAAGACCAATCGGTGGTTACTTCATTCCACCATCCACATATTTTTAAAATAAAGAAGGCACTTGCCAATCGTTTCAGCTGTATGAGTATTTGAGATCATCTCTAGCACTGGGTAAATTTTATTATTGATAGTTGTGACCCCCGCATAATAGTACACCCTATTTGAATTTTCGAATGGCTTCCGAACTACGGAACCTGTTACATCAAAATGTAACGTCAAATTCTGGAATTTTTTAAGCAATTCAATTTGTTCGGATATTGATAAATATATGGTGAATGGTTGAATGTATTCTTTTATATATGGATGGTTAAAATTGGAGTAACAGATTCGAATAAAAATATCTGCACAATCATTGTGATGCTGGTCTTTTGCACACGCAATTTTTTAGCGGATCTTTTGTAGTGTAGTTAGCGAGTGAGCGAACTGGAAATTATTTTCTTCCCGAGCTAGTACACTATCCATTTCGTTTACTACAGACTGATGGACTGTACTGGGCTTTGCAAACTCCATTTTTTTTTTCAATGTCTCTCGACGAACCCCCTTAGCTGGATAAACTCCAATACTCCATATGCATTGGCATATCTTAAGGCTTATCAATTTCAACGACAGTATAGGCCTCTTGGATATCGTTGTTAAGCTACGGCAACGCCGCGGGTCGGTTGACGGCGGAAACTCACGGGCGCTTTTCTCATATGATTCTCATACAAGTCACTGCACTTTTTTGGTAATTGTTTATATTTTTAGCACAATAAAAAGTAATGAGCCAAATTATTATTGATTGTGGACTTCATAATATTTCCGCAGACTTTTTCCGCGGAAAATCAGTACTTATCGAAAGCTATATTTACTTAAATATACACGATCATGAATTAATATTCTTTCAAATTCATTGAATATGATTTTTTACTTTGTATTTATTTATTAGTAAGATCATATTCTTAGTTATTACTTATTACTAAAAACAGGTTGTTTACCTAATTAAAAATTATAGAGCACAAACTAATTCCAAAGCAATCATGTTCATGAAGTCTTCGAAATCCATGATGATGGAGAACGAATCATCTGTGTAAAAGTAATACCACAGACCAGAGTAGGTAATCGACTGTACGACGTGAAATGGAGCTATGTTTTGAATAATCTAAAAAAAATGTATTTTCAGCAACTTTTCAACCATACATGCAAAATAAAAATGGAAAATGCAGATGTATTTGATTATCAAAGAAATTTGTCTTTGATTTTTATGATTAATATGTAATATAATAAATTTACTAGATGACGCCCGCAACTCCGTTGTGCCATAACTCTTGCACAACGGAGTAACTTCGGGAACTAAGGATTCGAGAACCGTACATTTTCCCGAGACAAAAAGTATCCTATGTCCAGTGGCGTAAATATAGGGCTGGCAAAATGCCACGGGCCCCTGACCCAAATGGGCAAACATTTTTAAGTACATAATATTGTTTATCATAAACGTGACGATTTTTACTGATAGAGCCCCATCAATTTGTTACGGGCCCCGGATCTTATAGTTACGCCACTGTCTATGTCCTTTTTGGGACTCGCCAAATTTCAGCAAAATCTATTCAGCAGCTTAGGCGTTAAGAGGTAACAGACAGACACACTTTCGCACTTATAGTATTATTAGTAAATTAGTAATATCAGTAATTAGTATATTAGTATGATAATATTAGAAATGCGAAAGTGAATATTGAAGGAATTAGTAATAAATATTGAACCGACAATAATTTTATATAAATCGTTTTTTCAATTACACGATTTTTGCCGATCGTTGGACACAAACACTTCAACTTAATAATATTAGTATACAGGGTAGTACTAAGTGATAATACTTTAGGGTGTGTACTGTGTATGAGTCCCGTGTATTAGAATTTACTACGAAAGTAGTAGCGCTGAAAGAGATTTTTTTTTCACTTTTGTATGGGGAAACTCTTTACGCCAGGGCGCGCAAATCACAAAAACATTTTTTTTGGTCTTTCAGCCCTGCTCTTTTCAGAGTGAACTTTATACAAGAGACGCATAATGTATTATCACCCTAACTAAAGTATTATCACTTATATGTTACAACCTATAGATATAGATACAAGAACAATTGTATTTTTATTATTTATTATTATTAATTAATTATTCATCTCATCATTTATTTTTAATTTTAGTTATTCGTGTATTTTAGAGAAGACTTAACCATTTAACATACAATCTACGCGCCACGTCGTCATTTAATGAGTTTTTAACTATTTATTTTACTTTTGCAAAAAAATGCAAATCCATTTTTTCTCGAATTTCTTAAAGAGGGCAGGGCGTTTTGATTTTTTCATATTTTTTTGTGTCAGTAAATAGTTAATCTTCTTATAGATATATATATATATATATATATATATATATATATATATATATATATATATATATATATATATATATATATATATATATATATATATATATATATATATATATATATATATATATATATATATATATAATATAAAACTCGATAACGGCTGAACCGATTCTGCTAATTTTAGACTAAACATAATCCTTGAAGTCCAGGGAAGGTTTTTAAGTGACACGAAGTTCACCGGGACAGCTAGTAAAAAATAAAAATGGATTTTCAAATGTGTTATACGCGCTAAAACACGAAAACGGCTGAACGGATTGGGCTGTTTTTAGTCTTAAAATATTCGTAGAAGTCCAGGAAGGGTTTTAAAGTGACACAAAGTTCACCGGGACAGCTAGTTTTCTATAAAACATTCCTGCAGCTGTACTTCTATAATGAGTCGGGAAGTAGATTAAAAGCTGGACTGAAAATTCTGCCGAAAGCTGGTGACGTCGGGCATCATACTACTTTGCATACTGCAAAATTCGCTAAATAGTGGAAATAATCGACATTATATTATGGGAACAATACCCTAGTCATTTTACCCACAACACATAATACACAAAAACAATAATTATAATTGCCTAATATTGCATCCAGCCCTTTGAAAACCACTAATGAAATATAGTCTCAAGTCTGGCTATATTTTAGTCGGACGAGAGTTAAACCCAGTGTGAAAATATGTATGAAAAATTATTCATATTTGACGCGGACGAAGTCGTGGGCAATAGTTAGTGAGAAATATATATCCAACATATATCCTTTCTACGCATGTTTGTTAAGGATAGCTCCATAAAGTAACGTTAATTACTATTGATTTTGTGAACATAAGATGCAAAAATGAATATACTAAAATAATCGTAGCTCAGCTCCGATATTACTTAGAACAATTTTTATTACTAATATATGTTTCTCTAATGTAGTCCTACAAAATAGTTATGGTTTTATCCCTGACCGCTGGAAAAAAAAAATGACGCCACAGGTCCATACAAAGTTACCCAATGCCCTTTGACAGTGTTGCAGGCATTACTCAAATTAGTTAAAACTTTGAAGAAGTAAATGTCGAGCCATCTAAAAATGATTCTCTTTGTTCAAAATTATATGATTATTTCAAATTGACGAAAAACGAAATTCGAATATTTAAAACAAATTTAACGCTCTGTTAAAAACTAAAGTATTATGTAACCATAATAAATCCGATGATGTTCAAGACACGTGTGACTTAGACAAACTCACCCGAACTATAAGTCCTATTTCAATATCATACTCAGAGTTATCCGAAGACGGAAATCCTAATAATTCTCAACATATTTATTTCACTATGTTTTACGTGAAGAATTACCGAAGTTATCAGGGATCAAATGTATTTTGATCATGGCTTGAAAACGGACAAAAAAAGTGGTGAATTTCGAGACTATGCGACATGCCAGCTGCCTGAATGTAATGTCAGGTAAGTTCCGTGGAAATGACTTTGGTTTTAATAGGCCTCTTGGATATCTCTAGTGGCGCGGCGAGTGGCAGATTCAGGCAACACGTGGGTGTCAGAGTGCGATCAGCTGTGAAATACGCTTTACTAGTTAAAAATGAAAACACGTTGAAAACGTTAAAAAGTGCTCTGAATAAGGAAAATATGGGCGGTACGAGGTACTGTTGTGTTATAGGGTGCAAAAATTCCCAATCTCGGATTCGTGAAATAACGTTTTATTCGTTTCTGAGACGGAATTATGAAACGTATCGAAGTCAACATGCCGATTATTAATCATGCTATCTCGCATGAATATTCATAAAATATCACGTGCAAGTTATTTTTAATATCATTGTTTTATGTATAATAATATACTAGCTGTTTGACCGACCGTTTTTACAACGCCACGCGAATATCTTCTCCAGTCAGGAAGGGGACCTTGGAAGAACGTCGATGGTTCAGCACAAGATTGATACCGGAAACGAGAACCCAATTCGTCAACGAGCAAGACGGATACCTATTGCAAAGGAGAAAGAAGTTGAAGGCCTTTTGGAAGACATGAGAAGGCATAAGATTATTGAACCGTCTGCAAGTCCGTGGTGCTCACCTGTTGTATTAGTAAAGAAGAAAGATGGCAGCACAAGATTTTGTGTGGACTACAGGCGTCTCAATGATGTCACTAAGAAGGACAGTTATCCGTTAACTCGAATCGACGACACTCTGGATACCTTGAGTGGCATGAAATGGTTCTCGACCCTGGACCTGAAATCTGGATACTGGCAGGTGGAAATTCATCCAAAAGACAAGGAGAAGACA
Source organism: Aricia agestis (assembly GCF_905147365.1). NCBI lineage: Eukaryota > Metazoa > Arthropoda > Insecta > Lepidoptera > Lycaenidae > Aricia > Aricia agestis. Next base: position 19,789,590 of record NC_056408.1, on the reverse strand, counting down.
GCGTTCTCCACCGGTAAAGGTTTATAGCAGTTTAACGTCATGCCCTTTGGATTGTGCAACGCACCTGCCACATTTGAGCGACTCATGGAGTGTGTACTGGCAGGCTTAGTTGGAGAGGCTTGCTTAGTCTACTTAGATGACGTCATCATTGTTGGCCGTGACTTTGAGGACCATTTGTGGAACTTAGAACGAGTTTTCACCAAAATAGAGGGAGCCAAATTAAAGTTGAACCCGAAAAAGTGTCGTTTATTCAGGAGTAAGGTCAATTATCTCGGCCATGTTATCTCCAGTGATGGAATCCAGATGGACCCGGAGAAACTGGAAGCAGTTCAAAATTGGCTAACCCTTAAGAACAAAACCGAAGTGCGGGCATTTCTCGGCGTATGCTCCTACTACAGGCGTTTTGTTAAGGGATTCTCAGAGTTAGCCAAGCCATTACATCGGCTGACAGAAGATAAACGACAGTTTATTTGGGACGAGACTTCTGAAGATTCTTTTCAGAAACTGAAGAAACATTTGTGTGAAACACCAATCCTAGGGTATCCACAAACTGAAGGTCAGATTATTGTTGACACGGACGCAAGCAACACGGCCATTGGAGGGGTATTATCTCAAAAACAGGGTGAAAAAGAAGTTGTAATTGCATATTTCAGCAAATCATTATCTAAGCCAGAAAGAAACTACTGTGTGACAAGAAGAGAACTCTTGGCTGTTGAACGACGCTACAACATTTCAGCAAATATCTCATCGGCAGACAGTTTTTACTGCGAATTGATCACGCAGCCTTGAAGTGGCTACTGCAATTCAAGAACCCAGAAGGTCAAGTAGCACGATGGATTGAACAGCTCCAGGAGTACGACTTCAAGACCGAACACCGCAGCGGAAAGTCGCATGGGAATGCCGACGCACTCTCACGAAGGCCATGTCCAGAAAACTGCAAACATTTTGTTAAGCAGGAATCTAACGAAGTGACATTAAAGTTAACGAAAGCAAGTCCTTTTTGTCCATGGGAGAATGATGCTATGAGGGAAGCTCAAGAAAGAGATGACGACCTTCGGCACATCATCACATGGAAAAAACGGGGTGATGTAAAACCAGTCTGGAGTGAGGTTGCACCCACTGGCGCTGTCACTAAGGCGTACTGGGCGCAATGGGACAGTCTGATACTTCAAAACGGAATACTCTACCGGAAATGGGAGAAGACTAACGGCAGAGAGTTCCACCTTCAGATAGTTGTCCCAAGAACGAGGTTACCAGATGTTCTCCGTGAAATACACGATGGCGTATCAGGAGGTCATCTAGGTGTCATGAGGACGTTAACAAAAGTGCGAGAACGATTCTACTGGTTGCATTGTCGAGATGATGTACAGGATTGATGCCGCAAATGCACTACTTGCGCTGCAGTGAAGGGACCACAGACCAGGAGCCGTGGGAACCTGCGGTTGTATAACGTTAGCGCACCGTGGGAACGAATTGCAGTTGACGTAGCTGGGCCATTTCCCGTGACGGAATCGGGGAACAAGTATTTTATGGTCGTCATGGATTACTTTACCAAATGCGGGCCATTTGGTTTGGTATGGCCAAGTGTTCGCCATACCAAACCAAGAAGCTACAACAGTCGCTTCTAAGTTAGTCGAAGAAGTGATATCTCGGTTTGGTGTGCCTCTGGAAATCCATTCTGATCAGGGCAGGAATTTTGAATCGCAGGTTTTCCAGGAAGTGTGCAGAATTTTGGGAATGCATAAGACGAGGACCACAGCGTACCATCCACAGTCTGATGGAATGGTTGAGAGATTTAACCAGACCCTTGAGAGGCATTTGGCGAAATTGGTAGATGAAAAACAAAAGGATTGGGACAAGTACATACCACTCTTCCTTCTGTCGTACCGTACCGCCGAGCATGAGAGCATAAAAGCTACCCCGGCGTATGTCAATTACGGTAGAGAACTACGAGTACCTTTTGACAGTAGGATCACCGGAAGAACCAAAGACCGTACCAGATTATGTCTGCGATTTAAGGGAAAAGATGCGCTATATACACGCCATGGTTCGGGAAAAAGGGTTACAGTCAAGTGAGAACATGAAGACCAGATACGACCGGAAATCGAATACAAGCGGCTTCGAAGAAGGGACACTGGTGTGGCTGCATAACCCGACTCGCCGAAAAGGGAAATCACCAAAGTTGCAGACCGAGTGGGACGGCCCATACAAAGTGGTTACCTGATTGAATGATGTGACTTACAGAATTCAAAAGCAACCAAGAGGGACATTCAAAGTGGTACACATAGACCGTCTGGCGCGTTACCATGGCAGTAACAATAATGCTCGGGACGAGCATCTCTAAGAGGGGAGTAGTTTTACGGTACATGGTATACGGACACGTAGTGCCATCTAGCGACAAACCAGCGAAACTTACAGAGGGAACACAGGCAGCATAAATCCCCTACTCAATACTAGATGGCGTTAGGTGCGCTAGTACATACTCGAATAGACTGTGCTCGAACTTTCTAGAAGTGTCTTGTTTACTTGTTTACGCGAATCGGGCAAAGAACTTTCTGGAACTCGTCTCGCCCATATAAATAGCCGCAGATAGATGGCCCGGCAATTCAGTTCAGTTCGAACGATCGTCAAGGCGATTTCGGAGTGAAGACAAGTGATCAATAGTGAGTGAACCAGTGAAACCTGCGACTTGGCTACGACCTAGGACAGTGATAGTGCTTAGTGATTGGACCTAGTGTTTAGTGCAGTGTTAATAAAGTCTTCAAGAGAGAGTCACCAGGTGTTTCTTTCCAGATCCTCGAACCCTAGCACGTAACAATATTTATTATCATGATTAATTAGATAATTTGACAACACACAATGATCACTTTAGTTAGCTCTTAAAACTTACGTGGGCTCGCAGATATCCCTATCCGATTATTTTTTTTGTCTGCTGTCTGCTAAGTTCAGGGTCATTTGATTAAATGTAGGTTTAGAAGTTGAAGTCTTATTTATGTGGTTTAATTTTTCAGGCAGCTCTTTATGGTGGGACAAACAAGAATCCATATTGATACTGTCGAAGATTTAGGACATTTTATGGAGCTAGAGGTAGTCCTTAGACCAGAACAAAGCTTAGAAGAAGGTACAAATATTGCCAAGGAATTGCAGATGAAACTTGGTGTAAAAGATGAGGATCTTATTAATTGTGCCTATGTTGATCTATTAAATAGAAAATGTTAATTTTTAAATAAAAAGTTTAAAAAAAAACTCCATAATTACACACCTATTCTTTTTGAGCGGATTAAGCTTGTGGTAACTCCTCAGACTTAATCTGAGAGACTTAATTTTGTGTGAATTTGTACAGGAAATATAACAATTAATATAATAATAATAATATCTATGGACGCTTCACACCATATCAGTCTGGCCCCGTGGTAAGTACCTGAAGGACTTGTGTTACAGGTACCAGACAACGGAAAATATATTTAATACTTTTATACCATACATATATTTAAGATTTTTATTATATTATGATACTTACACATATTTAATACACATCCATGACCCAGGAACTTATGAAAACTTTTTGTTCCGTCGGCGGGATTCGAACCCGCGACCCCCGGCTTGAGCTGCCAACGCGCTCACCACTGAGCCACAGAGGTCGTCAATATTAATTTTATTGGCCAATAAAATTATATATTATTTTATTGGCGCATAACTTATGTAAACATTCTCTTCTCTTTAAAAATAAAAATGATACTTATAAATATTAAAATACAGTTCGACAAGGCATTATATGAATAATGAACGTGACGAAAAAATAAACGCCCGGGCGCGCACTTGCGGCCAAGCCGCGGCGGCTATCGAGATTTGAGAGTGACGCGCACCTGGCCGCAGCCCCCAACGCGATCTGCAGCCACACCATACTTTCGATGACCGCCGCGGCCTGCCCGTTGCGGCCTGGCCGCTAGTGCACGCCCGGGCTAACGCTGCAATCATACAAAAACGCCATTTTTGACAATTCTCCTTTTGGTCCAGTCAAGTTAGGCTTAAATTAGGTAGGAACCTTGGAATTCGAGATACCCAGATGTAAGTCTGTAAATATTTGTATATTGGCACCCTAAATGTTGCCTCAAAACCTTCTTATGGTAGGGTGTGCGCATCTATTAAATTTCAAGATCAAAAGGTCACAAAATCGGTTTTTGCACTTTTTTTTGTAAATATTTCATTTTCTATGAGTTTTTTGGTATTTGTATTATTTATTACCATAATGTAGAATGCGAAATTCTCTACAACTTCTGTTCATATTTTTTTTTATACGGTGAACCGTTTCCGATAAAGAGGCTGGAGAGCGCGCGGTCAAAGTATCACTTCAGGTTAACCGGTGCCTCCGGTCGAAAACGCGCCATATTCAATGTGTCGCGACACCGGTGTCCGATCCCTTAATGTCCTGATGTATGGCATATTTCATCCATAAATTGGCTCTCAAATTTTTTTCTCTCTCTCACGGTTGTAAAATGGCAGCCATTTTAGTTTTTCCCGGCCTTTCACACTAATCTGACATGATGATCATGTAAATATCCTATGAATATAAAAAAGGTCTTATTTAATAGCTAAACTTATGGACTACGCTTACACAGGCAAAACGTTATGAATTTCGTGGAATTAAACATAGAAAAACCAAAATTTAATGAAAAAAAAGTCCTGATAGGCTGCAGAGAACTGTTTCGCATTGCCCAACCCCACCCACACCTGGGGGTTCCAAATCATGTCCGATCCTTTAATGTTATGTCACAATTGTGTTATTTGGGTTTTTGATATTCATTATTGGTAAAATATTAGCCATTAAATATTCGTTATCTTGCACAAGTGCAGGTAAGATGTTGTCAAAACCAAAATGTATAATTCCTGTGACATTTAAAAATATAAAAAATAATAAAATAGTACATAGGGCTATTTCTTCCGTGAGTTTTAACAAAAACATCGTTATAATAACTTTATTATCCTATTCATCGGAATATTATTGCATCTTTTTCAAATTGAAATATAACAAGTTTTACATTCTTTTGCCCAGTTTTGTAGCAAATAATGACGGTATTACCGATAGTACCCATACGCCATCTAGTTACCTAAATGAAAACTGTTTGACAATCAAATCAAAAAAATAGGAAAATGCCTCATTACATTCTCTTTGCTCCCAGTACGACAGTTAACATTAATTGTTGACATAGCCGAAGTGCCATAATACGAAAAAAAAACTGTCGTGATTTCAGCAATGAATGAAGCCGCCGCCAGACATGGGCTTCAAAGTTTGAGCAAACTTTGCACAAATAGGAAAATGCCAACAATAACTTTGCACAAATAGGCAAATGTCAGTGCCACACTTAGCGAATTTGCGTATTTGTTCACATGTCTGGCGCCCGCATAAGGAAATTTCAGCTGTCAAGTGGGCCCCATCGGCCCATCCCCACTCGCGCGCGTCGCCGCACCGCGGAATTTCCGCGAAACGTGAGTGTGGATCCGATTCGCATATTTTTCGCACTTTGCGGCTGGTTCCCCGACCGCATCTACACTCGCGCGCGAACCGTGCGCGACGCCGCGGCGCCGCGAAATTCCTGCGAAGCATGAGTGAGAGATCCGATGTTTCGCACTTCGCGGCTCGTTCCCCGATTGTTGTCGGTTTTCTGTCCCGCGACAAAGAGATTTTGCCATACAAGACATGCCAGCATTGTTTAGTGAACAGAATATAATTAATCCTTCTTTAATAATAATATCATGTATTTGCCAGAGTGAAATGTACAGTTGTATGGTCTTCGTAATACTTTATTTTATTATTATTTTTTATACTTCATGAATTTATACTTTATATACTTTATTTACTTTATATATGTCGCAGGCGGATTGTATATTTAGCCGTATTACATTACGGCTAGCCGTTTTAAAAACGGCGCGGTTTTGTAATGCGGCGTGTCGACGTTTAGCCGGATTGAATGCGGCTGAATAAAAAACCGCCGGAATGCATTCGGCGCTATACGTTACTTTCTTTATTTTTTTTATTAAATAAGGGGGCAAACGAGCAAACGGGTCACCTGATGGTAAGCAACTACCGTCGCCCATGGACACTCGCAACATCAGAAGAGCTGCAGGTGCGTTGCCGGCCTTTTAAGAGGGTATATGCTCTTTTCTTGAAGGTTTCATAACGGCTAGCCGTAATATAATAAGGCTACAGACAATGACATATGAAGTGTTTCTTATGTCATTGGTTAGAGACTAGTCGCCTTTTTGACAGTTTTAGTTTCGTAATTCGTTTCTTAACACTCGTGGCGCTGCCCATGATGAATATTAATATATGAGAAGAATTTTGTGTATGCCATTTAAAAATTTGGTTTGCAATAAATAACAGCTAAAAAATCATTTTGTCAGCATACAAAGATTTTGTTAGCAATAATTAAAATCAGGCTGCAATTCGTGTTCTGTAAATAATCATTGAATGGTCAGCAATTTAAACACATAACTGGCAGAAACTTTTATTATGTATCTGCAAAATAAAAAGTCACTCGGCAGAATAATTACTTGGTCGGTAAGATTATACATTTGATCAGCAGAGAAAACATTTCAGTATTTTATTTCATTTCATTATTAATTTATATTATTAATTAATAAAGACTTAACGGAAGGCCTACTTACCACGGATACCGAAGCGGGGGGACGGAGGGGTGCAGTCGCACCGAAAGAGGGGCTCGGGGGGCGCAGCCCCCCGCCAAAACAAAAACAAACACAATCCAGAAAGTCCAAAAGTAGGTTAGGTTAGGTTAGAACTTAGACCACAACACAGAGGGAGCCGAGCGAGCGAAGCGAGCGTGCTGCAGCAGCAGCCGGCGACCGTCATAAAACAAAAGATAAATCCAGAATTTTTTGCTTATTCTCTGAGTGCTTACCAAAATTTAATGAACGTCACTCATTGCAGCATTGTTTTATTTTGCAATCATGGTCACCCTATAAGTTACATGACCCTGAATATATCTTAATGAAAGTTGATGTAAAATGTATCCGAATGAAATAACACATAGGCTATAATTTTAACTGACTTTCAAAATGGGGGAGGTGTTATGTTCGTTTTTTTATATTCAACGATTACTCCGCCGTTTGTGAACCGATTTTCAAAATTTTTCTTTTGGCGTACAGAGTATCATCCCAATTTGGTACTATACTCACAAAATTGGTGATCTGATGCCGGGAGCCATGACTAATCGAGGGAACTCCTTAAAATTTATATGGAAACATGTGGTGACTTCGGTTTCGTGGGAAGTAGTCTAAGCATATGCAATCAACAAGTAAGATTTTGCACCAAGGTATACCATGATTAGATCGGGAAGGTGCTGAGAGAACTCTTTTGCATTGCTTTAAGAACGGAAAGCATATGCTACTATGCAAATTTGAAATTACATTCATCATCACTACCATATTATACCTTATAAGTTACATGCATCCCATGATTATGAGCCTATTATGAGTTATGACCCATTGGTACTTTTCATAGTCATTTAGATCAAGATTCGATTTTGTCAAGCGATTTAAAAAATATTTGTTTGTTTGATTGCTCACGCTAATCTCAGGAACTATTGGTCCGATTAAAAAAAATATTTTAGTGTTAGATAGCTCATTTATCAAAGAAGGCTATAGGCTATTTTATCACGCTAAAACTAATAGGACCAAAGAAACAGAGGAAATGTGGTTAAAACGGAAAATTATTAGGAAGGGTTTATCTCACGAACTACTAAAGCAATTTTGTATGTTATTTGACATAGATATAGAGTAGACTACGTGAAGAGAGATAAGCTATTTTGTTGCGAAAAAATGTACGTTTTCCGTAAAATTCCTAATAATTTACGCGAGCGAAGCCGCGCGGGACATCTAGTTTACATGTAGTTCACATATTGTCTTGATTGCAATAAATACCTCGATTATTTAGATTTTCAATTATTTTTTCGAACAATCTGAAAAAATCGAATTTTCGTCATAGCTCAGGCGAAGAAAGAGACAGCGATACGATTCGACGTTTAAAAATAGAACTGTCTCTTTTATGTAAATGGTTTTTCGTATCTTTCACTTATCTGTCAAATTTGTCAATGTCTGCAATTTTGAATTTGAAAATTGTTCGGAAGAGATTTAAGCCGGATAATAGTATGGACGTAACATATCTGTATAAGTAGAATATCATAGGAAACTATAACTGGAGAGAGCCTTATATAGGTGTATAAGCGTCAAAAGCGTGTAATGTTATGTCCTAGTAAGTAGGACATAACATTACACGCTTTTGACGCTTATACACCTATTTATGGCTCTCTCCAATTATAGTACCTCAATGGTCTATAGTACAGTCTGTCAAGAAAGTGAAGAAATTAAAAAGTGGCAGCATTGTAGTGTTATCCCTTTCAAATCAATCTAAGAAAAAAGGGACATGACACTACGATGTTGCCACTTTTTAATTTCTTCACTTTCTTGACAGACTGTATGATAGTACCTCAATGTTTTTTTTAGTACGCCAAAAGAAGAAGAAGAAGATTTATTTTTTGATTTTTGTTTATCCACAAACCGAAGATATAATTTTAAAGTTGTTTTTAAACCAAGTATTATAATTTTAAAGTTGTTTTTAAACCAATATTGTTCTGTGTAATAAATAATAAAGGAACGTATTGATTATATTATTTTTAAAAATGGATTCAAAGTCTGTGTCTTATGGAATATGTCGATGTTGCTCTGTAAAAGGAAATCACAAGAGTTTAATGAAAGAATATTATGAAAATGGCACGAGAATAGTTTATATTGACATTTTTATGGAATGTTTTAATTTATATGTAAGTTTAATGTAGCTTGATAATAAAATATGACTACTCGTTCGCACTCGTTCGTAAGTTATCCACTGAAGCAAATATATTTTTTTTCGAGATATTCTTTCGATTCCTAACCTTCACTTTAATTTTACAGCTTTCAACGAACCAAGAAATAAGCACATTAATCTGTGACTCCTGTATTCAGCGTCTAAAAGAGGCACATATTTTCCGAAACATGGTGATAAACAGTGAACATAAACTACTGACAAATGTTAATGAAAATGACACTATTTTTATTAATGGTAAAAAGATTTCATTAGCAATAAGCTGAGTTACTTAATAAAAAAGATATTATCATGTGTAGCATTGTAAATTCTATAATTTAAATATTGTCTTTTCAGTGCCTGCTAGAGAGATGAAAATTGTTGACATAAAAAAAGAAGTATTAAACGAAGTAAAGGAAGAGTCAACAAATGAACTCGTTGACTGTGACTCTGATTATACACCATGCGAAAATAATGAAGAAGGTAACAAAGATTAAGTTGTAATATTGAATAATTATGAATAGGAATGTCATAATATTTTCTGCAATAATATTTGCCTATTTCCAGTCATTTTTAATATGTACATATTAAGGTAAAAAAATATTTTTGCGTAATGGTTAGCTACTGACTACATTTTGAAACTAGTATCTGTAATATTTAATGAAGAAGATTGATCTTATAAATTGTCTTTTTGTGCTTCATATTATAATAAAGTTACAAAATATTAAGGTAACAAATTAATTTTTTTTTCCTCATGGTACATTAGTGTTGCATTTAAGAGTATAAGGGACACATATTACACCCTAAATTATTATCACTTATTTTTTTTCATTCATGTGTATTTTCGCATTTTAGATGTTTCAGAATTAACGAGAGATATTCACGACAATGACAGGATAGATGGTGAAGCTGAATTACTTGCTAGATTTTCATCAAATTTTAAACTGCCTACAAGAAACTCTCTATACACAATATGTCAAGGATATGTAACACAACTTGATCTTCTGAAAGGTAAACATACTTCTTAAGAATGGACCATGCTGGCCCACTACAAGCCATCGCCATTGTGTAGACGGAGTAAAGGTGTATGATGGCGGATGGTTTCCAGGCGTGGCGCGCAATGGGATGGCCTGCAGTGGGCCATTGTGTACTGGCTACTTCTTTTGATCGTCATAAAAAATATGCAAAAAAGCATGCGCATCAATAATGCACTTCATCAGAGCATGAAAAACACGTGGTATAGAAGGGTCCTTAACGCGAAACCACACTAGACGTACCTACATTGCAGTGTAGCAAAATTGTATGAGCTAAGCAATACAAAGGAGAGGAGCTTCACAAATTGTGACTTGTGACATATGAATGTCAAATAATGTTTTCTCACACTCTCCCTACCCTTTTTACCCCTTTAGAATTCTTAATTTCTAAAAATCTCTTCTTATCCCATTTCAAGTCTCTAGTCGCTACAATCAATGGCTGTGTAATGAGTAATGAGTGTCGTTTAGGACAATTGATTTTATATAGATACTTAATGAATTATTGATAATAATATACTTCTTTTCTGTTCCAGATAAGTATATTGTCCCTAAAACAATATCCAAACTACTTGAAGAGGACACAATTTCTCATAAACAAAATAATTGGCTCTCAGAAAAAATGGCACAGATTCAAAATGCATCAGTTATTCTCGAAAATGCAAGTCTTGTTCCCTTTAAAAGTAAGAATCGCTTAGGGTTTCCGTGCTTCTACTGCAGGAAAATATTTGAGGGCTTAGACAAATTGAGAGAGCACCAAGAGAAAAATCATAAACGACAAGAAATCAGAAGCATTCTGGGAACTTACGGGGCCGAGTGTTTAGTTGTGTATGTTGACACTACAGACTTGAAGTGCCTCATTTGTGAAAAATTCTTACCCAATCTAAACGAATTGAAAAGTCATTTAGTAAAAATACATAAGAAAAAATTTTACTCAGAACTTACAGACCGAATAATACCTTTTAAATTGACCCAAACGAATATATACGAATGTCAAGTTTGTGGTTTCAATTTTGAAACATTCGGTTCAATCGAGCGTCATATGAACATTCACTACCGCAACTATGTCTGCAATCTGTGCGGGACGGGCTTCATAACTAAATATAGACTGAAAGTTCACAACAAGAGCATGCACACAGGCGGTAACTATCCCTGCGAGATATGCAAGAAGGTTTACACGACCCACCAGAAGCATAAAAACCACGTGGACACCGTACACAGGATGATCAAGAGGTTCAAGTGTCCCAAATGCTCAGAAAGGTTCTCAGAATATTTTAGACGCCAAAAGCATTTGGTAGAAGTACACGGCCTCGCGCCACTGAAGTATAGATGTAATGTGTGCGACAAAACTTTCGACAGACGCTACACGCTCTCGCGACATATGAAGAGAGATCATCTCGACGAAAGAGATTTTGAGTGCCAGATATGTTCCTACAAATGCTTTACTAAAAATGAACTAAGGGTGCACATGGTCAAACATAATGGCGAGAGGATTTTTGAATGTTCCGTTTGCAAAAAATCCTATGCTAGGAAGAAAACTCTCAGAGAGCACATGAGAATTCATAATAACGACCGCCGTTTCGCTTGTGCTGTTTGTGGTCAGGCTTTTGTTCAGAAATGTAGCCTAAAAGGACACATTAAGACGCATCATATTGAATACAGCTTGCCACCAAATTTCTAGTAATGTCAAAAAATATAGGGTTCTATACTACTACTAATTTTTGATTGGTCAATGACAGGACCATAGATGAATGATAGGTCTCGCGCGCGGCGCTACGACTAGATACCGTCGGAGTACTTGAAAAATGCTGCAACAAATCGTACGCCGTATTCGGCGTACCCGCGCCAGTCGCATCGCAAGCTTCGGGTGAGGTACACGTGTCGATAATTTTCGAAATTTTAAGTTATGTCCGTAGCAAAATGCAAGTTTGCGTAGTGAGACTATGCAAAATAACACTACTAGAAATAATAAAGATACTGGTATCACATACAATCAGTAAGTATATTATATAAATCGTCATAAACACAGAAAAATATATAAACCTGAAAACTCAGATCGGAGTATCGCTTGATGTTCAGTGTTGCCAATTGCCATAAACTAAACATTTCTGAGATTGTAATTTTTATTTATTTATTTATATGTTATTTTTTAATGACGACTTCTGTGACTCAGTGGATGAGCGCATTAGAATCTCTAGCCAGGGTCGCTGGTTCGATTCCCGCCGGCGGAACAAAAAGTTTTCAGAGTTCCTGGATCATAGACACAACAGACATAACTACCAGTAGTTCGACTGCAAAGAAACGGACAGGTTTCAATATTTGTCAAATTCGTCGGGTTTCACTACGATTATGAACGGAATGTGCCTCGCGCTGGCTGATATAATTTATTTTTAAATATTTAAAATAAAGATTTCAAAATTGGATTCTGACAATTTTAATCACATGTGCCAAAACACAAACAACAATACGACCAAAGAGGAACACGTCCAGCGAATATGTCATAGTTTTAAATTCGTAGGTAACAAGTTAACAACCCTAGCGACGATTTTCGTCATAATACGTCAAATTTAAAAATTTCAAAATCAGTTCTAAGTCGGCATACTCTATCATTCTGTCTACTCTGTCATAGATGTGTATTAAATATGACTATTATATTATTATAATAAAAATATTGAAGATATGTAAAGAATAAAAGTACAAAATATATTTCCGTTATCTGGTACCCGTACGTAACACAAGTCCTTCAGGTACCTACTTAGCACGTCGGGGGCAAAACTGACGTGTGTGTACGTCCATTTTTTAAAATGCTTTATATTATACAGGCTGTAACAAAAATAAGTTACAATACTTTAGGGTGTGTATGTGTTCCTTGTTCACTGTGAAAGTAGCGGCGCTGAAAGACCAAAAATTTTTTTCACTTTTGTATGGGGAAACTCGTGACGCTCGGCCCTTGCACATTTAGCTTTCAGAGCTGCTACTTTCACAGTGAACTCTCTACAAGGAACACGTACACACCCTAAAGTATTATCACTTATTTTTGTTACACACTGTATTTTGTTTTCTGCTGCCTTTGAAACTTTAATTGACCTCTGGTTTAGGCTCTGTCTGCACCGTGGGGGATAAAGACGAGATTATAATATTATGTTATTAGGGTTCCGTACCCAAAGCGTAAAAACGGGACCCTGGCAAAGAGAGAAAATTTAGAGAGATGTGTAGGGTCCAAAAGGCAAGTGTATGCCTTTTGGACCCTACACATCTCTAACCAGTTTACGGTTCAAACTAGTGGGATGTAGTTCTTAATAATTCCTTTTAAAATAATATTTTATTTTTTATTGTTATTAATATTTATTGTTATTTTGTATTTTTGTAACAAACTGTAACGACACGATGTTGAAATAAAAACCTTATTGAAAATACGCCTAATAAAATATATAGGTATATAATTTAATAATCCCTATACCTCAATTAGACCTGGATCCCAGAAGGATAAGACATATTTTACTCTCTCATTGATGAAACCATAGGTTGTTAGTAGTGCCTCGTGTACTTAGAATACCTGCGAATTTGTGTAGCTCTAAGTGTGACACCTGGTCAGGTACCAGGTAACAAAGTTGAGTGAAAATTAGTCTTACTTATTTTCAAATGGCTAATATTTATATATAATTTGTAGATTATTGTTCTGAACTAGTATCATGTAGTGTAAGACATTTTTCAATGACTAAAACTATTATCAGACGTTTTAAAAATAACTTTTTGCAATTTTTTTTTCAAAGGCATTATATTTTAAATTAATATAACACCTTAGAAGACAATACGATATTGCAAGAATTTATTTTCTACTAGCTGTTGCCCGCGACTTTTTCCGTGTCAGCATACTGCATAGTAATAATAACAAAGATGGATAATTTTCCCCTGTTTCCTTACCCAAAGAGTAAAAACGGGACCCGATAACAAAGATATTTCAGCCTGTCCGTCTGTCTGTCTGTCCATATCCAGACTGACTGATGAAATAGAACATATTCTGTATATTAATTATATTGTATGTATTTATAGTTTTTAAATTACGCGACAAAAACCATTTTATCACTTACGCCCTTTCCATTTTTGCTGTTCCATTGCTTGTTTACTATGAGAGACCGGCCCGGCCGCAATACAAAACAAGCAATCTAAAACGTATGCAACACAGTTTTTTACTTTAACGCGGTGTTACCTTAGCTGATGACGACAAGGATGATGACTGAAACAGGCAGTGTCGTGATTGGATGAACGGTGAAAATTATAATGATTTTGTTGATGATTACGATGAATAAATAACAGACAAATACTTGCAGTTAATTATTATAATCATAGTAAAATTTATTATTTTATCTGATGTCTTTTCTACAAAAAAATAAAATAAAATGCCTTATAAAACGAAATTGCTCCAAATAGCTTTACTTTTATATAAATTTACTTCAATATTTTAATTATGAGATAACACCCACAACTTCATTTCGCATAATTCCGGGATAAAAGTATCATATTTCCTAAAAAGTTAAGTATTTCCGTCCCAAATTTCAGTAAAATTGGTAAAGCGGTTTGTGCGTGTAGAGGTTACAGACAGACAGACAGACATTTTTACACATTATGAGTGAGTGAGAGTGAGTAGAGCTCCATGTAGAGCTTCACAAATTCAAAGGTATTCTAAGTACATAAGGAACTACTGAGAACCTAAGGTTTGATCCATATTGTGATAGTAAGTTGTCTTATCGCTCTGTGATCTGGGTCTAACAGGTAGGCACTTGACTAGGTACATGACCAAAAAATACTCAATTGTATCCATACTTTAATAATATTTACTACATGTTAGAAAGGGGAGGTACAGTCTGGATATGGACAGACAGACAGACGGACAGGCTGAAATATTTTTGCTATCGGGTCCCGGGTTTTTACCCTTTAGGTAAGGAAACAGGGGAAAATTCTCCATCTTTGTTATTATACTATGCAGTATGCTGTCTCGGACAAAGTCGCGGGCAACAGCTAGTAGAACATAAATTCTTGCAATATCGTATTGTCTTCTAAGGTGTTATATTAATTTATAAAATAAAAATAACGCCTTTGAATAATAATAGCAACAAAGTTATTTTTAAAACGTCTGATAATAGTTTTGGTCATTGAAAAGTGTCTTACACTACATGATACTAGTTCAGAACAATAATCTACAAATTATATATAAACTAGATGTCCCGCGCGGCTTCGCCCGCGTAAATTAGGAATTTTACGGAAACCGTACATTTTCCCATAAAAAATAGCTTATGTCCCTACTCCCTTCACTTGGTCTACTCTATATCTGTGCCAAATATTGCCATAAAAATTGCTCCAGTAGTTCGTAATTTCTAATATTTCCCCCGTTTTTCCAACATTTTCCTGAGTTTCTTCGGTCGTATTAGTCTTAGCGTGATAATATTATATAGCCTATAGTCTTACTCGATAAATTAGCTATCTAACACTGAAATAAGTTTTTAAATCGGACCAGTAGTTCCTGAAATTAGCGCGTTCAAGCAAACATATTCTCAAGCAATATTAACTATAGATTATTTTCAATTATCGCTTGACAAACTCGAGTCTCGATCTAAAAGACTATGAAAAATACCAATAACAGAGTCATTATAGGCTCATAAGTTATGAGTCATAACCATGGGACGATGTATTCTAAGTATAAAATGGTAGTGATGATGATGATGAATGTAATTTGCATAGTGGCATAAATGCTTTCCGTTCTTAAAACAACGCCGAAACTCCCAAACTTGTATCTATAAAGAATCAGGTGTTCTCTCAGCACCTTCCGAACCACGGTATACCAGGTATACCTCGGTGCAAAATCTTACTTGTTGGTAGCATATGCTTAGAATACTTCTCACGAAACCGAAGTCACCACATGTTTCCATATAAATTTTGAGGAGTTCCCTCGATTACTTATGCATCCTTCATCAGATCACCACTTTTGTAAATATAATACCAAATTGGGATGATACCCTATATACTAAAAGAAAAATTTTGAAAATCGGTTAACAAACGGCGGAGTAATCATTGAACATAAGAAAACGAACAGCCCCCGTAGACAAATGGCAAAACGCTAACTCTAACGCTAACGCTAGCGCTACAAAATGTATGGATTTGACATTAGTTTTCGCTAGCGAAGCGATGACTTATGTCAAATCGCATACATTTTGTAGCGCTAGCGTTAGCGTTAGCGCTTTGCCACTTGTCTACAGGCCCTGATCACCTCCCCCATTTTGAAAGTCGGTTAAAATTGTAGCCTATGTGTTATTCTGATGTATAAGCTATATTATTGTAAAGTTTCATTAACATCCGTTCCGTAGTTTTTGCGTGAAAGAGTAACAAACATCCATACATCCACACATCCATACATCCAAACAAACTTTCGCCTTTTTATTATTAGTAGGATTAGTAGGATAGTAGGAAGTAGGATTTACATTTGCGACCTTACCGCTTTCAACGGTTTCTTCCAGACACTTGGCGATAATTCCGCGTCGTCCTTTTTCACCTGGCATATGAAAGACGGGCGTGAGTGTGAAGAAAGAAGGACGATGTTTGACTTGTGAGTCTGGAGCGCTTTTAAAGGTTAAATGAATATTTGCGAAGATAATATTACATACAGCTCGAGAAGGCTTTAAATGAATGTGGGTGGAAGTTTTGCCGGGAATGTCAAAGAGTGATGTAGTGTTTTTTTTATATTATTTTCCTAAAATTGTGTTATCTGGGTTTTTAATGTGTAATATTGGTAGGATATTAACCATCAGATATTCGTTATCATGCACACAGGGCCCCCGTAAGGGCTACTGGCGCCTGTGTGCAAAAAAGAGATTTTGCCGCTCTTTAGGCAATTTTTTTGGGTCCTTGGTTTTGGCGACCCTAAAGATGGCGATTTGGCGCCCCTAGAGGATGGCGCCTGTGTGCATTGCACACATTGCACTTATGGTCGCGGGGGCCCTGCGTGCACAAGTATGGAAAAGTGATGTAATAACCAGAAACGTGCTCTTATGTGTTCCCTCCAAAACTCCATCGAAAGTTCCAGTAAAGCGTCTACCACTTTACTGAATCGACCGACTTGACTTCTTGACTGTATTGACTTTATACTTAGACTTTGACTAGACTTTAGACCTGACTGACCTGACGATATAGAAAAAAATGTATTGAAGAATATTGTTTTCCCGCCATAATATTATACTCGACCCTGGCCATGGCTATAGCCGAAGTGCCATTATAAGAAGAAAAAAAAAGTGGGTGACATTGACGGGAGCGCTGCTGGTAAAGCCTAAAGGAGAACTCTCAAATACATGTCAAAAAAGACGTTCTTGAATGTTTTTGTATAGCCGGCGCCAGACATGGGCTTCAAAGTTTGAGCAAACTTTGCACAAATAGGAAAATGCCAGCAATAACTTTGCACAAATAGGCAAATGTCAGTGCCACACTTGGCGAATTTGCGTATTTGAAGACCTTCGGTTCGTAACCATTTCAACAAACTGCACTCTTTCGCTCCTAATTTGTTATGCTGCAGTGAGAACGGCCTATCTAACGAACGACCTAGTGAGTACCTACCCATAACCCACCTATTCTTCCTAGATCACTTATATTATACTAAAAGATGTCCTGTAAAATTGTTTTTAGGCGCGAATAGCATTAGTTATGAGCCACTGAATAAAGTTGTACCTCGAGTGGAGTCTTGGGAGCCAATTTTAGAATGTGAGAAAAGTTCATCTTCAAAAAAATTACCCAATTATGAGATTTTTACAAATGTAACACAGATTGTGTATTCTCAAAACTTTACATTCGAAATATTTCGTGCAAAGATTGCTCGAGTCGAACGAGTAAGACCGGTTATTTCTAAGATGTCTGAATCCGTACATTTCATTAGCTAAGGTATGGTCAGTCAACAGTTTTCCAATCATTTAAAAGCGCTCGAAATCTTTACTTCGTCGAATAAGTGTGATGCAACCACATTAAAATATTGATACTGTTATTGTCGAAATTGATTTTTTAATCTTCCATTTATTGTTTCTACAACCCAACATCACATTGACACTTTCTTTGACACATTTGCCCGTAGTATGGTATGTAAGGAAGCGAACTCTACCATTAAGTCATGTCTTACTAGACGCATACTGCATAGACTTATCCAATATTTTTCTTGTCATTTTGAAATCTGTAGATAGTCTTTCATTCGATTTTCTTGTGTGTAGTTTCGTAAGGACTGTAGCAAGAGCCATTCCGGCCTTTTTTCTATGTCGCCGTGCAATACTTGGTGTGCTTTGGAGAATTTCGTTGAAACATTGGCCAATGTTATAACGAAATACACTGTCATTGATTAAAGATAGCCGTTCAAAGTCTAGAAAAGACTTGCGGTTTTCTTAAATGTCCATCATATCTTTAATCATTGTTGGTGAGAAAGAGCTTAATACATGTTGTCGTTTCAATAACTTGCCATATTGAGCTGGATTGCTCTTTGCATACACATGATCCTCTAGGAATATAAAATTATTTTTCCTGGAGAATCGTTGCTCTCAGAGCAATATTAATTCTCTGAAGGTTATTATTGTCACAATGAGCATGAATGCACAAGTGGGAATTAATGGTGCTCGTAAATATCCAGGTAAATCGACTGCCTGCATTCTGTTTACTTGAACCGCTAGATTTCGAACCTTTTGATTAATGTTTAGTACTGGGTTCTGCTAATGCTGAATTGTTACCTTCTTGCATTGGTTCATCGTATCTCTCTTCTATTATTTGCGGTTGTTGTTGAGTAACATAGCGCTGAGCACGTTGAAAACATGTCGGCATATTAGTTAGCACCTCCCTTCCTGAGTCCCAGGGACTCACAACAAAATTTTTAATCGCCATAATTCAAAAGTCTTAGCAGCTAGTTTCTTCCACGTCTCAGTACCTTCATGTAGTGACGCGGGCGACATGGTGCCGAGAGGATCAGTGCGTACATTCCATATTTGGATAGTTATGACACCGAGTGAGTCCCAGGGACTCGTACTAGTGAATTATGTTATGATTATTTTTATTTATTGCATGTTGAAAACATGGTTGGCATATTCGTTCGCCTCCATTAACCCTTAATTCACTTCCTGAGTCCCAGGGACTCACAAAAAAATTTGTAACCGCCATAATTCAAAAGTATTAGTAGCTATTTTCTTCCACGTCTCAGTACCTTCATGTAGTGACGCGTACATTCCATATTTGGTGAGTTATGACGACGAGTGAGTCCCAGGGGCTCATACAAGTGAATTATTTTATGATTATTTTTATTTATTAAAGTTTTGAAATGTTCATTTTTCACCATTATTATAATTCAAATTATGGATGCTTTATTTTTATGATACTGTACAATTGGACGTAGTTACATGAAAAGGATCCAATCAACATCAAGTCATTTTCGAGATATTGACATTTTGAAGTTTATGACGTATTTCTTCATAGGTATTAATTATAAAATAAGTTGTCAGTATATTGTTAACGTGTATTATTATATTTATTTTTATTGGTTATAGTACAATCAAACACAATATTGTATTTTAGGAGATATTTGTTAAAATATGCATTTGGATCCTTTTCGCTAAATAACAGTTTATATTGTGCACGCTCAAGACTTAATTCATTAAAACGACCCATGTAAAACATATATACCTATTCATTATTATTATTTTTTCAATAAAACATTAATTTTTATTATTATAACTTTAATTTTATTTTAAAAAAAAACAATCATACAGAATGCCATTCTGAAACTTAAAACACAAAACATGAATTATTTAAAGAAATAGGTACCTAGTACCTACTGAAGTTTAATTTCAATACGAAAAAAAGAGTAACAGTAATCTTATTAGTTAACCGCCAAGTTTAGGGGAAACTGGGGACACTTGATCACCATTTTGGTTTTTTGCTTATATTTTTTTCAAATTTAGTTCTATAAGTAAAAATAATAAATACATGTTTATTACAACATGCATGTTTATTACTGTTCCCCATTATTTGATTATTATATTTATGAGCGCTTCATTTTTTTTTTTGCATTTTCCCAAAACTTTCCAAAAGGAACAAGTGTCCCATATTCTGGGAGACTTGATCCCAGTAACGGGTAGACTTGATCAAGGGGGATCAAGTCTCCCTAATGCAAACTTTAAATAAATGAAAACCCGGTTTGGTTATAAAAGTATAATTTATTATAAAAAAATTATGAATATAATTAGCTTTATATGTCTTAAGTATTAATTTCAGTGTCATTATTGGGACGTTATACTCTTTGGTCGTATTTCCCTCCAATACCTTGTTCACAGCTTCTTTAAGAATTTGTGGGTCAACACGTATACGTGGTTTTGCATGTTCTTTTCTTTTATATGTTCTTCCCATTTTATAATTACCTAACCTAAAATAAACGAAAAAAAACTGACAAATTGAATGTATTGACTTGGTTGATGGGGGACACTTGATCCCGGAATCAAGTGTAAGGTTGGGTCGCCTAAGATCGGACGCATTAGCCGAAAATTTTAGAGGTGCTGCATTTTTATTTTATTTCTCTTGATTCGATGTCGTTTTTCTTTTGCGGTCTTCTGTAAATTGATGACAAAGAAATATTGTTTAACCCCTAATTTTTGGTTTGCGCTAGATGATATTTTTCTAAGCAAATTAAGCGTTTAAAAAGCAGACTTTTTCAACTTACCATAGTGAAGAAAAAAACATTTCAGCCGAAGATCGGACTATGTGGTATCTTCAGTTCTATACGTTTAATAATAAAGTACACATTAGGAAAACATCCGGACTTACGTCCATACATTTATCAATGATCCGGTCAAAAATTACTCAAAAGATTTGACACATACGATTCTTTTTCTTTTTTTTTTGCGTTTTTATAGTCCGGTCTTCCCTCCTCATCCTAATTAAGTTTCTCAAACTTTTATCCTTCGAGTCTTAGGAATAAATAATGAAAAGGTACACATACCTTAGATTGGATAGTCATAGCGTCATTAGATAGTAGATATACGAGGGGTGATCCAAAAGTAATGATAATCAATAATAAACACAAGGAATAAAATAGAAAAATAAATTTATTTCTCAACATAGTCTCCAAGCAAGTCTATATGTCATTTAGTCCATCTCTTTTCCAAACCTAAAATTCCCTTAGAAAAAAAATCTTTATCTTGACTCTCAAAAAAGTCCTCAACCGCGGCCATCACGTCGCTATCATCGTTTCTTGCCTCGGAGGTGTTCCTTGAGTCGTGGAAAGAGATAGAAGTCACTGGGGGCTAGATCTGGTGAATAGGGGGGGTGTTCCACCAGCTCAAAGCCCGCTTCCTGAATGGCAGTCATGGCAATTGCAGCTTTGTGAGCCGGTGCGTTGTCTTGATGGAACAGTACTCCAGCCCGCAGTTTGCCTCGCCTTTTCTCCTTAATAGCCTCCCGCAATCTTCTTATTTGTTCTGCATAGTAGGAGCCTGTAATAGTGGCCCCCTTTTCCAAGTAGTCCACCATGATTATTCCTTCAGCGTCCCAAAAAACAGACGCCATAACCTTCCCTGCTGAGCTTGACACTTTGAATTTCTTCGGAGTCGGTTCATCGGATCGTTTCCATGTCATTGATTGTTGTTTTGTTTCAGGATCAAAATGGTGGACCCAGGTCTCGTCCATGGTCACAAAACGTGACAAAAAATTATCCTTGTCTGCCTTGAACTTTTCGAGATTTGCACTTGACATGTCGACTCGTTTCTTCTTTTGCTCGTCGTTTAACATTTTCGGTACCCAACGCGCGGAGACCTTTCTCATATGCAATTCGTTTGCAAGGATTCTTTGAATGTTGCCATATGAGAGCCCTGTGACCTCAGCTACATGCCTGATAGTCACTCTTCGATCTTCCAATACAACTTCTTCAACTTTTTTCACATTTTCTTCAGTGAGGGACGTCGATGGGCGTCCTTCGCGGTGTTCGTCTTCCGTCGATGTTCTTCCCAGCTTAAACTCCTAAGCCCAGCGTGCAACTGTGGAATATGGAGGAGAAGAGTCCCCTAATGTTTCCACCAAGTCGCTGTGTATGTCTTTTGTAGACATTTTTTTCAAGCAGAGGTATTTAATGACAGCTCTGATTTCGTGTTTTTCCATTTTGATGTTCACTCCTTGACAGTCCGTATTCAAATGAATGTAGCTCCCGGGAATCGTGGCCTATTTATATGATTTTTTTTTTCTGAACTAGTGGGTAACTGAGCAAGTGACTGATATTTTTTTTGTATTTTTGTGTGCACTAGATATAACTGATTATCATTACTTTTGGATCACCCCTCGTAAACAATATATAAAAGCACATATTTTAGTTTCTAAATTTTTTTTAACTTGTAATCTGAGAAAGGTACTACTCAGGAGTCAGGACTGACTTACAAATATTACTTTCATTAAAATTGTGATGCATAAAATAATAATAAGTGTGGGCATTGTAATAGGACCTATTACAATAGAAATAAAAACTACCTGATAGGTTAATCAATTTTATTTGGAAAGTTGTACAATAAAAAACAAATAATTATTACTCTTATAAAAAAATATACCTTTTAACTATCAGTCTCAAAAAATTAACAGTCTTTTTATATACCCTCAGATAACTGGTAAAAATTAAAATGTAGCTAGCCTACAGATTCAGCATACCTTGTCAACTTTGGCACTAACTAGTGTTAACAAAAAAAAATCCAAATAGTAAAATTCTTATCATAAAATTTAACGTATTATTGCAATTTTTGGTAAGTAGTTACAGGCATAGTTTACTTAAATTAAAAATAAACGCTATCTTCATCATTCAGCAGTACATACTGAAGAGGATTCTCCTTTATCTGCAGTAACTCAATCGTTTTTACTATGTTTTCTTCAGGAACATAGTCTTCATCTATTCGCTTAGGGACAACAAACATCACATTTTCATTCTTTCCAACAGCTCTATGAAATGAGATAGTATATTTTTTCTCTTTCGTGTCCACTCTTTTAATTGTACCTACATAATAATTCCAATTTTTTTTTAAATATCTGGTAAGTACTGTGTCACCAACATCGTAGAGGGTTGGCTGTTTCGGATGTTCAGTTGTGTTTACCTGTTTTTCTCCTTTTATTTGGATGCCTGCAAAGGATTTGTTTGGATTTGGATTGTGGAGGTCACTGTTGGGATCGATAATTTTTAGGTTTCGTATTGAATATTTAGCGAAAGCTGATTCTTCGGGAGTCACTGGAACCGATGAAATTATATTAATTCTCTTTTTTGACTTATATTCTTTCTTGTTTGGATATTTTGTATCATCTCTATCTTGAGTTTTTTCTTGTGTCATAATATTTGTTTTTATCAGTATGTTTTCTTTTCCTTTCATTTTCTTTCCTTTTTTGAAATTTCCTTATCCATTTCTGTATAGTTATTTGTGTTGTTTTTTGTATTCTCGATTTCTTTTTCTTCTGCACGAATCTCTTTTACTATTCTTTCAATTTCTTTTTTTCGTAGGAACAATTCTTCTTTGTCTTTCGGGATAGTGGACATAATGAGTTCTTGGGAAGTAAAAAGGTCGCTTGGTAAATCTTGGGAAGTAAAAAAGTCACTGCTGGGATCGATCATTTCTAGGTTTCGGATTGAATATTTAGCGAAAGCTGATTCATTGCGGGTCACTGGAACCGATGAAATTATATTAATTTTCTTTTTTGACTGATCTTCTTCCTTGTTTGGATATTTTGTGGCATCTCTGTCTTGTGTCATAATATTTGTTTGTATCGGTATATTTTCTTTCCTTTTCAAAATTTTCTTATCCATTACTGTATAGCTTTTTGTGTTGTTTTTTGTATTCTCGATTTCTTTTTCTTCTGCACGAATCTCTTTTACTATTCTTTCAATCTCTATTTTTCGTAGTAACAATTCTTTCTTGTCTTTCGGGATAGTTGACATAATGGGATCGGGATAGTTGGTCATGGGAAGTAAAAAAGTCGCTTGGTAAATCTTGTAAATCTGAATCACTGTGTGTCTTCATTTCATCACTGTCAACAAATGTCGAAGCGATACTTGGTGATCTTTTAATTTTCTTTGACGGATTTGCCTTTGTTATTGTTTTACTCTGTTTTGTTTCCTTTTTTCTGTTTGATGTTTTTTTTCATCACTTTATTTTGTTTTATATCATCTAAATCCTTTTTTGTGTTTGAGTTACTTGTTTGGTTTGTAGTTTTTGTTGTTTTACCAACACTCTTTCCTTTTCCTGTGGAGGTGCTATTGTTTTGGTTTTGGACTGAATTCTTTGCCTTTTTATTTATGTTCTGTATCTCAGATGTGATGATTTCAGTGTTTTGTTCTATATCGTATGAATTCTTTTCTATCTTTGAGTTATTTGATTGTTTTGTAGTTTTCGTCTTTTTACCAACACCTTTTCCTTTTGTGGAGGTGCTATTTTTTGTTTTGGAATTTTTAGTTGTATTCTGTATTCCAGATGATCCAGGTTTCCGTCAGCAGCAGACTTACTCTTACGTAATATTTCTTCGTTTGTCTCTTTTTGTTTTTCTAGATATGTTCGTGTAATAACTTCTGACCCTTTGGCTACGCGAGTTAATTTATTAACAGTCTTGCCATTTGATTGTTGTTTTATTTTTTGAAGTAGCAAGTCTTCAAAACTCGTTGCTTCGTTCGGTTCAGTTACTTCTGCAATAATAGGCCTCACATTTACGGTGCAAGAAGAGGGGCTGCGGTTTGATGTTTTGTTTATTACACCCAAACATAATTGCACAAGCGATTGGACGCAAATATTTTTAGATACTACAGAGTTTTGAGGATTTCCACTAACATGTTTTTGCCACCTTTTGTAAGCAGCTTGGTCAAATTTGTCTATTGGAACGACGTCGGGATTGTATGGGTGGATCCCTGCCTTTTTGAAACCGTTTCTTATTACTTCTGGACTTATTTTATGCCAAGCTTCTGCAAATAATTGGGTGAAGGCTTGCTTGCGTACTTTCATACCAATATTCTCTCGCTGCCAGACCACAAGTTTTCGGTCCCATATACTTTTAAATGATTTAAATACCGCTAAATCTAGTGGTTGTAGTAGATGAGAAGTATGTGCTGGCAATTTTAATATAGTCAGGCCGTTTTCTGCTGCTAAGGCTATTACTCTCTCATCGACATGAGTCACATGGCCATCGTACCTACACCATAAGTTGAGGCCTTTCCGTTCCTATACCCAGTAACACTTGATTTGCCATGTAGTTAAAAAAAATATCCGCCTCCATCCATCCGCGTTTACTAGCAGCATATGCATTCTCGAAATCAAAATTAGTTTTTTCTTTCAACATCCATTCTTCATATACGTTTTTCCCTTTGAATATAATCAAGGGATTTAATTTCTCTCCTGCCGCATTAACAGTCGCTAATACTGTGATATTTTCTTTACCTGACCCTGCTGTAGTCCTTGTACTTGGATGGCCAATTGCACCTACCACTTTGGTTTTTGATGGGTCCAGTGCAACAGATGTTTCGTCAAGGAGTAAAGTACTCGTCAATGACGAATGGATCCGTCATTCTTTTCCTAAGAATCTCCACAGCTTGTGGTTTCTTAACAGATAATTTGTGTCGTTCTCTAAAAGATATGAACCACTTGATACCTGGTCTGCCATCCTTAAATGGAGTTTGTAATTTATTTACCTTTACAAAAGCTGCCACTGTATCCAGTACTTCCTCTTTAGACAAGCCCCAACCCCATTTTTCCATAGTGCGCAGACATAAAGCCAAACGAGCTTCCATTTCTGTGGGAATTGCTTGTGATCTTCCTAGAGTTTTACTCTTTAATCCAGATTTGCTCAAAACTCGATCATTAAGAGTTGAGGTAGGTATGCCATACATTTTGGATGCTGCATAGTTTGTCAATTCTTTGTTTCTTACCCTCTCTACTGCTTCTTTTAAGGCTTCTTCAGTGTAAAAGGTTGCCCGAAGCGAAGTCCTCTCGTATTTCGTAGGCATCTTTTATCTATAAATAACATTTTAATGTTTAATTTAAAGATATTTTAAGACGAGAAAAGCGTAAAAAAGTGTTTGTGACTTCAAAAAATATTAGCTTGATATTTAAAATCAGTTGCATTTAAAACAAAATTTGCCCCAAGCCTCAACCAGAAAAAAGTCAATTAAAATGGAAATAATATTCTTCAACTTCGCGACTTAGCGTGGATTTTGATAGAACCATGTAAGGATTATTACGTGTTATAGCGATTTATTTTGTAATCTATCTATGTGCCAAGTATAATTCAAATCCATTCGGACGTTTGAACGTGAAAAGGTATCAAACTTACACGCATGCACACACCCTCACACACACAAACACTTTCACATTCGTATTATTAGTGGGTTAGTGGGAATACGTAGTTACGTATTTAAACTAATTTCAATATAGTGGGCTTGAACTCTTGATAACCACTGACTATTTCGGATATAGTCCGATCTTCGGCATGTAGAGGGAAGACCGGATCTTGGGCTGTGAACGTCCTAGGCATAATCAAAGTATACAGATCGAAAGATTATTCGCTAATTCTGCCCCAAAATAATTAATTACAATAGTAAAATGAAAGTACTCACCACAATGTGCCATCAAAGTTTTGTAGGTAAGATCGGATCGATGATTTTTCTCACAAAATACACCTTTTCTGCCGAATCACTTGTGTGCACGTCCCGTCTGGTGGCTGGCCGGCCACAGTGTGAGGAGAGGGGCAGGATAAAATGGCGGATCTAGTAGTGTTGCCAGCAGTAGAAAATATTGCCTAGTTTGTGAGTTATTCCATGCATCCGATCTTATGTCACATCCGATCTTAGGCGACCCAACCTTACCCCATCTTGCCGTGATCAAGTGTACCCGGGAGTGCTCATTTAAAAAATATATTTTTTTCATGTCAAGAGAAAACGTTAATCAAATAAAATACATGTAAATGCAAACTTTAATAAACTACTTTTAATGATTTTGATACATACACAGGGAATTATTCATTCAGTTATTTAAAAAAAACAAATGAAAAACTTAACGAAACAAATGCTGACACAGGAAAATAAAAATGGCTGCACTGCTCTGAAGTTGTCTAGATAAAGATGTTAAAGTGACGTTTTTGGTTAACCATAGACAACAAAGAGTTATGTTGCCAATGTAAGAAATAGAAAAAGCGTTTAGTTTTTGATTTGTCACTGGGTGATCAAGTCTCCCAAGGGAACAAGTCTCCCCGTCTCCCCTAGTCATCATCCTCCTCGGGAATAAAATCAAGATCTCCGTCGTAGCCATCTATGTCTTCTGTGATGTTAGAACTACCCTTTAGAGACTTATAAAAGTCTTGACAATCTTTTGGGATCAAATCTAACATGGACATAAGATCATCCAACTTGGGTTGAGGGATTACCTTGCCGTTGGGCCACAATAAAACAAGGTCTTTCTCACTTATATCTCCAAGTATTTACCTTTTAACTTTTTTCCAATATGCAGTTGATGGAAATTATCAGAATCGGCTTTCATGTAAACATGAAATTTATCGTCCTTATCTATTAAAATCAACTTTGTCTTTAACCAATTAACTTTTTCTTTGGATACAAAAAGTTTTCTATTTACTGTATTCTTTTCAAGTGTTTTGGTCCCCATAAAATCATTTTTTTCCATTCGGTAAGCTTGTAATGGATGTTGTTTTTTGCAATGTTTAATAATATTAATATATTCATTGACTGTGTATATCCTTTCATGGTATTTCAGCATTGTTTCTATTTTGGAAAAATCTGTATCATTCGGTAAAAATGTGTGTCCCGATTCCAAATATTTAAAAGTTATCGTCTTTAACGTGGAATGGGAATTCAAGACCGCTTTTAACATCAATACTATTTTAATGTTGCGATTTTGGCCCCCACAACAATCGCTCCAGAGCACAAGATGTTCTACTTTATGGTCCAGTTCATATTTGATATTGTAAAGGCGATAAATGAAAAAAGTATTCCAATAGAACGATTTGTATTCAATAACAAAGATAATTAATTAGGAACTTGACAAAATATATTTTTGGAAAGAGAGTTCACACGCGGCGCTCTGGCTGGCACAAGTACCAGCCAGAGCGCGGAAACGAAAAGGTCAATGTCAAAATGCAAGACACAGATGATGGCGCCTACGCCGGGCGGAAGCGCAGTGTTGCCACTTCACATATTATTTTATTTTAACTTAAGTTTGCTGCTACTTCACATGCTGGCCCCGTTGGAAGCGAAGATTCCAAAACAGGTAGCGGGCAGAGCCGGTTGTAGGCGCGCCGTAGAGTCCCTGAGGTCGTCTGGATGTCTGCTACTCGCGCGATGCCATCTGAGCCAGGGTAGAGGTGGACCACACGTCCAAGCAGCCAGCGCACATACAGGTATTTGTGCGATCTAGGCGGCCAAAATTATTTTCTTGCTTTATTGTTATCCAATCAATACAAATAAGAAAATAATACAAGTTTGAAAATAATTATGCGTATATTCACAAAAAAGGGTACATATTATATTTAAAAAACGAAAAAAAAAAGTTTGACTAAAAGATTAATCTCCTTCGCTTTCTGAAGAATTTTCTACAATATTGGGTTCTTCAGATACTAACATATCCAACGTTTCGGGCATAAATGTATTAGCTTTTCTTTTTTTGACCTCACGCATACTACTTAATAATGGGTCAGAACTAAGTAGAAGACGGTTAAATATGTCTTCATTACAACTTTCCCTAGAAAATTTCCTCGCAAAATCTTGGCGGTAACTTCTAAAATGTTTATTGCGAGCTTCAGCAGCCTCCTCAGAGAGCTGCCCGATGGGTAATAGTGCGTTTTCTATAATGACTGCGCCATGGATCAAGACTTTATGCATTGTTGGCGTCATAGGATGCCAATTATATAGGTGTACATAAAGACGAGCCGTTTCTAATGCATAATTTTTATATTTTATAGGATCAATTTGAAACCCGCTTGAAATTGTTTCCAATATAACTTTTAGCCTATAAATTAGTTCATAGTCAATTCCTGTTATTTCTGAGGCTAATCTTGGATTCTCAAAAAATCTTCTACTTGTATTACCATCATTAGTGTTACCGAAATTTTGTTTAGGCATATCAACCAAAAGACCAGTTTCTGTTCGAAACCTATCTTGTATATATTTCTTTTTTCTTGCTTCTTGATCTTTTTCTTCTTGCGTTTTTCTTTCTTTATATTTTTTTACTTCTAGTTTGTAAGCTAAGTGTAAAATACTTTCGTATATTCGAATTCTAGCATGAAGTACCGATAACCCGAATTCAAGAGCTGCAAAATTTACTTCAGTCGTATAATTATTTAAATCATTGAAATCTTTAGTTGATGCTCCACAAATGTAGCACTTACTAGTAGACTTTGTACCTGTGGCTGCATTGCAGACCTTTCCATCTACCATTGTCATTATAAATGTGTGCTTTATAAAAAACTTCTTTCCGCCTATATCAACTACGGTTGGAGCTAAAGAGCTAATAGAGCTCTTAATATATCTTATTTCCTCTTCAGTGACGTCATTATTTTCCTTTATAAACCGGAACCTTATTGGTCGACAAAATCTCGGTGAAGAAGGCGTTGGATTTTTCCATAATACTTTTTTGTTATTGTCTCCACAAGCTAACTGAAGGGGCACAAAACAGCTTTGAAAAAGATTTGCGTCTGAATTTGAGTCATTTTCGTGTTTTTGTTTATATTTTGACTGTTGGGATCCATCGCAGCCCCATTTACTTATTAAAGTAATGCACTCCCGCTCTTCTTCCTTTAAAGTTAACAAAACCTCTTCTAGGTATTTCGATAAACGCCTAACGGTAACATCCATTAAAGGTTGTAACTGAGCTTCGGCACTGGCACTAGTTACTGTGCAAGTTTCTTTGGGCGGATAGCATTTCTTTTTGGCTTTTTGTAAGACACTGTAACAAGGGAAAAACTTCCTATTCGTTTTTCTTATTATTTCATATTGACCTTGTGTCAAATCAGCGTCTACAAACATTTGCAAAGCTTGCATTGGTGTCAAAGCATGGTGCTCTTTGGAAGATTTTGTGAGATAAAATGCTTTCTTGTATTTACTGGCTCGTGTCGGAGTACTCGTGATATCTTTGAGAACATTAGATGCATCTCTTTTACCAGATTTCCCCAGTTCTACCTGCGCAGCATGTATGATGATTTCCTTGTCAAAACCGGAACGAAGTTCTTCGGTCTTTCGTCTTTTACTCCTCTCACTTGCCTCTTCAAACGATTTAGATGGTCGACCTGTTCGTTTTTGTGCAGCCTCAACAATAGGGATTTCAAACGTACCATCCAGCCATGATCGGTTGTATTTGACAAATACGTCCTCTTTATAGTGACCTTTGGCCCACCTTTGTTTCATTTCTGATTTAAAATGGGCAAAATCACGTTTTAACTTAGCAAGTTGATTTTCATTATATTCTTCACACGATAAAACTTCATCTTTTAAATAGTTTAATTTTGCATCAAAATTAGGCAAATTTTCTTCCTTCATAAGATCGTACAAGTATTTGCGGGTCACTACCCTCACTCCTGATGCACCCGGTGAGCCTAAAACAAGGGTACGTTAAGTAACGAGTCACTAACAATAAATTGCATTTTTTATATTTTATCTTCGAACTCAAAAAAATGAACTTATCCGGATATTTCCGGAGATATTTTTAATGGTAATTAGGAGAAAAATACTCAATATAATAAATATATCAATAATCATAACCCGATCTAACCCGATACATAAACATAAACCCCAGTAAAGAAAAAAATTAAGAAAATCACTGTATGAAAAAGGTGTTCTGTTATTATTCAAATATATT
The DNA here is from genome assembly GCF_905147365.1 of Aricia agestis. NCBI lineage: Eukaryota > Metazoa > Arthropoda > Insecta > Lepidoptera > Lycaenidae > Aricia > Aricia agestis. The sequence goes on along the minus strand of NC_056408.1, from coordinate 19,758,829 downwards.
TCAAGTTTATTAGTTTATTTTAACTTTAATAATGTAATTTGTAAGTTTCTTACCTGCACTAACAGAATCCATCACTTTCAATTTGTAAAATAAATTCAAACACTTTGAAAAACACTTTAAAGTTTCTGAGTTTGGAGTAGCGCCGTGAATAGATACGTACAACTGATGCAACGTTACAATTCCGACTGACGGTACGGGTGCAGGGTAAGCGATGGCGGGGTTGGGGGTAGCGAATATTGTGGTCAGGCAGGTAATTTTTTCGGGGAAACCGGTTTTATGACTGTCATTGTTAGTTGAAAAAAGGGACTTTTGGCCGCCTAGATTGCACAAATACTTGTATGTGCAGCGGTTCGGAGGCAATCGATCGTCCTTGACCAACACCATCTCGCCTAGATGAAGTTGACTGTGATCACCTTTCCATTTTTGGCGGCATTGCAGCTCAGCAAAGTATTCTTTGTAGAATCGTTTCCAGAAGTGGCCCTTTAATGTGCTTATTCTTTCATATCTAGTCTGTAGGTGTAATGGCCTCTGATCATCTATTTGCTCTGGAATATTGGTCATTGTTCTTCCGATCAGGAAATGGGACGGTGTAAGTGGGATTAGGTCAGTGGGATCGGAAGAAAGAGGAGTTATGGGCCTAGAATTGAGTATGCCTTCTATCCCTACTAATAGAGTATACATTTCTTCGTATGTTAAATTGGTAAGTGTTAAAACTCTTTTTAGATGATGCTTAATCGACTTCACTGCTGCTTCTGCTAAGCCGTTAAAGTGTGGTGAATACGCGGGAGAAAATTTAAAATTAATCGCTAACTCTGATGCCGAGACACCTATCTCCTCACCACTCGCCTTCAAGAACCTAGCCAGATCCCTGCTAGCCGCAGTAAAATTGGTTCCGTTATCGGAATAGATACTGATGGGCTTTCCCCTACGAGCAACGAATCTCTGCAGCGCTGCGAGGAAGCCATCTTTTGACAAGTCTGTCACCAGCTCAACGTGTACAGCCTTTACCGCCAGACAAACAAAAACGCAAATCCACGATTTAATTAATTTGCACCCTGTACCTTTCTTGTCAGCAATCAAGATTGGGCCTGCGTAATCGACTGCTACATTTAAGAACGGATACGTCATAGAAAGACGTTCCTTTGGCAAGTTACCCATGACAGGTTGGAATGATCTACCTGCGAAACGACAGCACTTAATACAATCATGAACTGTTTTTCTTGCTAGATTACGACCTGCGATTGGCCAGTATTTTTGACGAATAGTGGATAATAAATGCTGTGGTCCCGCATGCATAGTGAGTATGTGATAGTGTTGGAAGATTAATTTCGTAAGATGGTGTGAAGCATGAAGTATGATAGGGTGCTTGGTATCGTAACAATATTCCGAATTTGATAGTCGTCCTCCGACGCGTATCAGACCGTCATCATGCATAAACGGTCGCATATTCTGTAAACAATTTTTTGCAGGTAAGTTATTATTTTTTGATAAAGTGGAATATTCTTTAGGAAATATTTCCACTTGTGCTAATTTACATAATGTTTGATTAGAGGACACAAGTTCCTTGACTGTTAGATGTCCAGTGTATTTATTGTGTGAGTGACGGCAGTTATATATGAAGCGCTGAATATATGCCATGACTCTCTGTAGTTTGCAAAAATTTGAAAACCTTTCTATCCAATTTCCCATCTCACTAGAGACGCTGGAAGTTACTTGAGACGACAGTGCGACATCGCAAGGAATGGACGAAGCTAAATTTCTTTTATTTACCTCAGGTAGTAACTCTTCCTTTAGTTTTACAGGATTTTCCGGCCATGTCGACTCGTCGTATTTAAGGAAAGACGGGCCGGACCACCACCTCTGCTCGTGCAGAAGCTGAGTGGCATCGAGGCCTCTACACCCTGTATCGGCTGGATTGAGAGCTGTAGGCACGTAACGCCATGACAGAGGATCAGAACATTCAGCTATCTCGTCCACTCTGTTCCTAATATAAGCCTTAAGCTTTGAAGACTCTGTTTTAATCCAACTAATAACAATGGTAGAGTCACACCAGAATACCACCCGGTCAATGACCCTGTACAAACTGAGCGCCTTATTCACCTTTTTTGTAAGTCGTGCCGACAGTAGAGCTCCACAGAGCTCTAACCGAGGTATAGTAGTCTTTCGAGCTGACTGAACTCTACTCTTAGCGGCAGCTAAATGAACAGAGAACGTCTGATCACTAGAGAGTGTGCGAACATATATGCATGCACTGTACGCTTGACCAGATGCATCACAAAATGAATGAAGTTCAATTTTTGCCGAATTCCCTAACATACGTCTAGGTATTTTAAAATTGTTTAAGTCTGGCAACGCTTTAAGAAATTTTGACCATTCTAATTGAATTTCTGGAGGTAATGGGTCCTCCCAGCCTATTTTACACTCCAAGACCTTTTTTAAAATAAGTTTTGCCTGTAATATATATGGATTTATAAGCCCCAAAGGGTCGAAAATCTGAGCTAGCGTGGACAAGATTGTCCGTTTCGTCGGCATGGACTGACTATGTGAAATGTCAGGAGTTGTAAAATACAATTGATCATCATCACATGCCCAACGCAAGCCTAAAGCCTTTGTACTATTATCATGAAATTGGATTGATTCGTTCGCTCCAATTGCACCTTGAATTATATTTAAAATTTGCGGGCTATTAGACCGCCATTTCCTTAGTTTAAATTTTGCGGATTCTAATTCATTTATTACACCCCTTGCTATATCTACCGTCTGACTTATGGAGTCAGCACCCGAAATGTAGTCATCTATATAAAAATCATTAGCAATGGCTTTGCTAACTTGAGGGTCATTGCACTCCTCAGCAAGCTTTCGTAAGCACCTTGTGGCTAAGAAGGGAGCCGATGCTGTGCCATATGTGACAGTATTCAAGGTATATTTTGTTATTGGGTCATTCGTGTTAAAACGCCATAATATATGTTGCAGATGACGCTGCGAAGGACAAATTAATATTTGCCTATACATTTTCTCAATGTCCCCACAAAGAACATACTTATGCAACCTAAATCGGATTAGAATCGAGAATAAATCATCTTGGACAGTTGCCCCTACCATCTGTAAATCATTTAAGGATTTCCCATTCGATGTGGGATTTGAAGCGTTGAATACAACTCTTAGTTTTGTACTAGTGCTCTCCTCATTGCACACAGCATGATGAGGCATGAAATATTGTGTGTGCCTAGTAATGTCGTGACCTACCTCACTCATGTGACCCATGTCATAGTATTCTTTAATAAAGGTTTTGTACCTTTCCTGTAAAATCGGCTGTCGCGCCATCTTTCGTCCTACTGCTAAGAACTGAGCCCTAGCAGAAATGTATGAGTCACCCAGTGTATCTGGATCCACTTTAAAAGGTATTTTTACCACAAACCTGCCCTCACTATCTCGCCTTGTATTGGCAACAAAATCTTGTTCGCACTGTTTCTGTTCAGGAGTTAAACTCTCAGGTCTATTAACTGTTTCAGACTCGAAAAATTTACACATCTCAAAGTGGAATTGATTCTCACACAAATGATGGCAGTGGACGGTGAAGTGCTTAGGGATACCCTGATAACTCGGTACAGAACCTGAGACCAACCATCCCAGCTTCGTATCGCTAAGTGTGGGCTTGTGCTTACCCAAAGAAATGTTGTTATTCAATAAAACATTCCAGAATATATCAGCACCTAGCAGCATTTCGATTTTTTCAGGGGTGTGGAACATCGGATCAGCTAAATTCAATTCAGAGGGGATTTGGAATGATGAGACATCAATTATCATAGTAGGTAAGTTTTGAGTTATGTGAGGGACTATAAAACAACTGACATTCGCATTGTATGGATACATGCGTGAAGCAATATTTATTTCACAACGTTTAGTTATACGTGAAGACTGATAATTTAATCCTTCTACCGACGCAGCAGTAGAATAAAATGGTAATTGCAATTTAGTGCATAAGCTTTCTGTTATGAAGCTTGCCGTGCTTCCATTGTCAAGCAAAGCCCGCACATGGTGTTCCTTCCCATACTTGTCTTTAACCTTTAGCAGTGCCGTCGAAAGCAAAACAACTTTACCTCCTGTATTCGACAGAGTTATGTCACTATGAGACGAGACAGATGCGGGGGGTGCGAGCGACGGTGCAGGGGCAGCGGGCTGTGGTGCAGCCGCTGCGAGGACTACGCTGGACGAGGTACTTGCAGCTGAATCCAAAGTAGAACTTGGCTGCTGTCCATGTAATAACGAGTTATGTCGTTGCGAGCAAATACGACATGGCCCTAATTTGCAATCCCTTTCTTTATGTCCTGAACGCAAACAATTTATGCATAAATCTAATTGTTTAGCCTTTTGAATTCGCATAGGAGTGGAAAATGATTTAAATTTAAAACATTTATAAATTGAATGCTTGTTTTTACATACTGGACAAGCAAACCTACTAGTACTAGTATTAGCATTGCTCTGCTGCAGAGAGGTAATAAACGTTTTATGTTGTTTAGGTTTGAGGTTTGTCTCACCCATAGCCTCCAGCATGTCCGCACGAGATTTCAAAAATTCATAAAAATCTTTAAGGGTCGGAAGAGCTTTAATTTTGTTTCTCTCTTCCTCCCATTCCCTATTTGTGCTAGGGTCCAATTTAGCAGCTACAAAATGAATAATGAGTATGTCCCACTGATCTGTAGGCAGCTTCAGGGTATTTAGAGCCCTGAGATTTCGATTAGTACTATCAATTATGCCCCGCAAAGCCTGGGCTGATTCCTTGTAAATTGGTTGCATATTAAACAAATTAGTGATGTGACTGTTAACTAACACTCGATCATTATTAAACCTATCACAGCACACAGCAAGTCCCAAGCAACTTCATAGTTTTCCGAGGAAAATTCAAGAGAACGTATGACTAAAGCCGCTGTATCCTTTAATGCAGCCCTCAAATAATGAAACTTATTGATATTTGGTATTGTGTTATTGTTGTGTATAAGAGAGGTTAATGTGTCATGAAACTCAAGCCAATCATGATACTGACCAGAAAATGTAGGCAACTTAATAGTGGGTAATTTCAGACCTGTTGGTGCGGCAAGTACTGTACCCGTCTCGCTGCCCGTAGTGTTGCTCGTAGCATTAGCCTCTGCATGGCGGCCGCTCAGCTCGCGTGCAGTTGCCAATGTTTCGAAATAAGTGAGTTCGAACTCCTCCCGCTCCGTGAACTGATGCTCTGGAATTTGGGAGATAATTTCGATTTCAGATTGGATGAGATCAAATTCTGTGTACAATTCCTCTATTTTAGATAATCTCAAATTTAACTCACAAATCTTTACAGCTGAAAGAGATGACTCTAATGTTTCTAAATATTTTTTAAAATGTGTTAATTTTTGTTTACAAATACCTCGCTTCCTGATAAGTTTCCTTTCATTTTCCTCCACAGTGAGCTTACTAGAATCCTCACATGAAACTGACATATTTGGAACCAATAATAATGCAGCCAACAAAAATCAGAACAATACTTAAATGCGAGTGATGACGATGACCGATGTTGATGAGGTGCCCGATGTAGCAGCAAGATATGAACACGAAGCTTGTAGACTTGTTGCAGTCTCACTCCGCACAAAGGTACAGTCTCGCACGTATGCCACACAACTGGAATTAGCAGTTACCCAGTGTATAATATTTGTTACAGCAATTGACATGCAAACTTTATACTGCAGCCGCTGTCTCGACAAAGAAATGCAATTAATGCAATATTTATAATAAAATTAGATTGAGCTTACAAAATACTCAATGATTTTAATGAAACAATATTGAAATTTGTGCTAAACCACTCAATAATAACTAAGTAACCTAATTTGTATTATGGAAAGGTATTTTGTATTGTTTACCCTTTAAATTAGAATGTAGAACCAATATGTGCTTAGTGCATAAACTAGGCACAAAATATGCAACGTGTTTATCAGTATTTAAATCCAAAACTGAACCAATCTAGTACTCAGTTCTAGGTGTTAGGATTGGAATATGTATATGGAATGGATAAGTGAATGAACATCGGAATAAATGGAACAAACTGACCAAATTAACTGCGTGATGGGCCTCCGCCGCTTGTTGCCACGCTGTGTATCAGTGTCCTGGTGCCTCCGAGTCGTATGTTGTAGATATGCGCCTGCACAGCGTGGTGGGCCTCCGCCGCTTGTTGCCACGCGGTGCCTCAGCGTCCCGGTGCCTCCGAGTCGTGCGTTGTGGATGTGGATATGCGCCTGCACAGCGTGGTGGGCCTCCGCCGCTTGTTGCCACGCGGTGTCTCAGCGTCCCGGTGCCTCCGAGTCGTGCGTTGTGGATGTGGATATGCGCCTGCACAGCCTGGTGGGCCTCCGCCGCTTGTTGCCACGCGGTGTCTCAGCGTCCCGGTGCACCTCTTTTCTTCACGCCACTTGATCCCATTTAGCTGGACTGGTGCGGTTGTGATCGTCGGCAACGTGATGGGCCTCCGCCGCTTATTGCCCGTCGCCTCCACGCCCTCTAAGTAGATAGTGGAATTTGAACAAAATGGCGTGCTTGCTCCGCCACGCCGCGCCTCCGTGTATAACTCGCGTGTGAAACCTTGCTTCCGCGCTCTGGCTGGCACAAGTACCAGCCAGAGCGCGGAAACGAAAAGGTCAATGTCAAAATGCAAGACACAGATGATGGCGCCTACGCCGGGCGGAAGCGCGGTGTTGCCACTTCACATATTATTTTATTTTAACTTAAGTTTGCTGCTACTTCACAGATATATTTGGAAATACATGATCCTACTTCTTGCGACCCTCGACCCGCTTCGCCCTCAACCCAAACATAACAATGTCCGATATTATCTGAGCAGGTATGTACAGAACAATTGTAAAACCAAAGTTGTCGTTTGTAAAAAACTACGCTAGTTGGGATTCGAGGAAGAGGCAACGTTTTTTCCATATCAAATGTAATACACTCAAAATTGTCTTCGGTTTTTGCTTTCATCATATCCTCTTTCATATCTTTCCTTAAATGTTCGGCTCTCTTCAAGTGTATCTCTTTTTCTGTTTGCGCTCAACATCTGATGTACAATTTTTAATTTTGATTGATAGAGTGTCACATTTATTGCATGTGTCTTTACGTAAACTCTTACATCTAAGATTGAAATTATCGTAAAATATGCGTTTTAGAGTTGAAAACGATACTGGCTTTTTTGGATTTTCAGGGTCGGTATTTATTATTTTATTGAATTTCTCTAAATATAAATCATATATAGCTTGTACAGTCATTCCTAATTTCAAGAACTTGCAACCATAAGTTTGATCCCTCCTATAATGTGATTCGTATTGTGGCAATTTGTTAATTATACTTTTTATAAACTCTATTTCGTGCACTTTAGTCTTATTCCAACCGTCACCCTGTCTCGTTAGTCTTGTAAGGTACTTCCACTACGATTTTTTTTTCAAACTTATATCAACTTTTTTTGTTGTAATTTGAAAGTTATTAATATACATATCTCGACAAACGTCTATTCCACATAAAGAGTATGTCCGTGTATATTCTCTTGGTCTTTTTTTTCCACTCTTGTTACCCTTTAATGCCCGGTTCCAATATACACAAAACGAATCGTTTTGCTTACGGATGGTAGATTCGAGGACGAGGCGTAACCCGAAAGTGTTTCTATAAAAAACGTTTCGTAAGCAAAGTTACCGTATGCTTGGTACCTGCGGATGGTAGGCGGTAGGGAGGGCTTTTATAACGGACCGTTAGGTTATTGTATGGGCATGGAAGCATGTGGCGTTTCTATAAATTATTTTGTTACGTCCAAGTTTACTAGACGTTAGTTGTTTACATACCGCGCGAAATCAGGCGGTTGAACGTTGTTGTGTTCTTTAATATTGTGAGAAATACTCATTATGTCTCATTCAGACAGTGATCAGACTGATCTTAGTGATCTAGAAATTTTATCAGACTGGAATGGATCTGATTCCGACGAAAATAGTGGTAACAATCATAGGATCATTCAGATTTTTAGCTTAGATTTCGACTGGATAAACCGTGCGTTGAAAGCTTACTTGCTGAAAATATAATATACCCTTACTTAAAAGTGAAAGGGAACCTGCAGGTATGTATGTAGTGACTGTTTTAATTTGTTGCTTAAAAATAGAATGATCAAAATTATTTTACTTTTGGTGCCTGGAAAGGAACCTACTTACGATGCACAGTGTGATAAAAACCTCAATTTTGTTCCACCTTGTTTTTCTTTCAAAATATTAGTTGATAGCTATATAAACATTAGAGTAAAACTCCGAGATCGATATTCTTTGTAATTTTTTTTTAAAGAGAGTCAAAGTTGGCCTTTATCCGGGTTATTTTGCAAAAAAATTTAATTTACAAAAAACTAATCAAGTAACATTATTTTTGTTTATACCAATTGAATAAACACTTAATACTATACTTTTTTCCAAATTTGGTTAACCTACTGTGATCAAGTAGGGATATGTTAATTTATTTATTAATTTTAGATTTCATTATTTTAAGCATTTTAAATTTTAATTTTAAATATTATTTTAAATGTCAAATCAATGATCACAGTATATAATAGGTATTTTGCGTTTTGTTCTCTTCGGCAATAATTGGTAAAACTTACCAAGTTTTACCAATTATTGCCGAACTACATTTTCTACTAAAATGTTTTTTTTCTTCATCGTAACAAACCAAATTAAATAAAACGCGGATTATTTAAGTGATTATTAAAGTGATCAAGCCGTTAATAAACATTGGTTACCATAAATTTGAAATGAGTAGGGTTTTTATATCAAAACGAAGTATTACCGTCGGGAGGGCTTCGGTTAGCGCGTTACTAACGACTGTTCGTAGCAGGTAGAAGCTAAAATAACTTTGTGAAACGCCTTTAACGGTTCGTTACCCGTAAGTGTAAAACGTTTGGTAGCTGATGTACAGTGACGATTCGTTAGATATAGGAACCGGGCATAAGACGGTGTAACTCCTACTTTTTTGTTTTCTCTCACTGTTTTTGCAATATACAATGCTTGAGCTTCATAAGATCCTAAAGTGACGAATTTTTCAAACTCTTCCTGTCTCTTGTCTAAGGAAACCAATTGGTAACATTGCTTTTGACATAAGCAAGAGTAGTCCTGAAACACCTTTGGGTCAACATACTTTTTCTTGGTAAGGTAACTTTTGTTTTTATACTTTCTTGTCTTTGCTTGTGCTATAGTAAACTCCGGATGTTTTCGTTTTCGACCCTTTTTTGGACGTCCAACTGATGACAATATCTGATCCGTATTAGAATCTTCAACGGAATTTTCTTCAGTATTAGGCTCAAAAGCTTCATTTTGTAAAGTCCTTACAGCTGAACAATCAGTTATGTGTGTAAAATCCGTATGCAATGGAATCAAACTATCTGATGTTGGACTCTGTCCTGGATTGGAATAGTTCTGAAAATTCTCTACATTGTTATCAATAACCATGTCAGATTGTATAGAATATGTAGTTTCTAATGATTTTATAGTTTCGGTGTTCCCGCTTACAGTTGTTCCTTCATGTATATGTGACACATTTGTATCTTGTAAACGTGTAATCATATTATGATCTTTATGTGTTTTATCATCACTGTGGACTATAGCCTCAATACTGATTTTTCTATATGTCACTGTAGTATCATTATCAGATGAGTCTGAGTTACTTTGTGGGACATAATCCATATCGGTAGCAGTACTGAAATCACTAATATTACTTGTGTTATTCTTTGGAGGGGAAAAATGACTGTTCAAAACACTTTCTTCTTCTAAATCAACCTCGCTTAAGTCTTTAGGATACTCTTGAATCGGAGTATGAATGCCGCTCAAAGTCTGGTACAAAGCTAATGTACTTGGAGACATATACGGTACAGGCGACATCTGAGGCTCGTTACCTGTAAGTATTAATTAATTTATTTAACAAGTTATTTTGTAATATAAACGTGATGCCCTTTCGTTTGTTACCCCATAGGAGAATATTTGTCATTTTTCGATTATTCATCTGAAATTCCCGATATCATGTAAATGAAAAAAAAAACATCTCTAAAACGACCTTTTAAGAAATTAGCTTTCATACAAAAAATACCGCTTTTATATAATTCCACTGTTGTAGTAGTGGTGTAGGAAAGGAATTGACTTGATACATACCCTTATTCAAAATATCAGCATCATTTTTTGTCGTTCTCAGTGGTGTCAACGGAGAATACATGGGAGCTTCTGGAGAAATCAAGTCATCTAAAAGATATAAATACACCTTCCCCAAGCCGGTCAGCTGATCAATGGTTAAACAGTTTAAGTTTGCCTTTGTCACAATAAAAATTGTTTTATTATAAATCCCATTAAAAGAAAACTCATTCCATTACATCATAACCAAAAATACATGCGCACGCGCTTTATAGAAACAAGCAAATCAAATCAAAATCAATAGAACCCAAACACGAAACAATTTTTTTAGGTTATAAAAATACCAATATTTTTAGGTTATTTAAAAATATAGTTAAATCAACAAGTAACTTACCTGGCTCAAGATCTTGTTCACTGTTTGAACAATCTTTTATCACATTACACATAATTCTATCTATCCTCTTCATTTTTGAAGTTCTTAATCATCAAATTCACGAATAAGCGCGCACATCTAGTCTTAAAAGAATTGAAGAATAAACTGACCGAACTGGGGCTGATTGATCAGTTGGCAGCACTGATTTGTTTTTTTTTAACGGGTCAGGCTACGAAAATTAAAATGTGTAATCCAATCCTACTTATTTAAAATTAAATATTTATACAACTCGGTTTGGGTTGTTTTTGTGAAAAATATTTCTATACTAATTTTGAATAAAATATAATCAGTAAGTAAACACCAAAAACTATGGATCGTTTTCGTTGACAGATTTTTTACAGTAAAACGTAAAAATGCATTTATTGAAAACAATCCAAGCTTTCTGGATCGTTTTATTTATTTACTTATAAAATAAGCAATTCAGCAAAAAAATCCAAGCAGAGTGGATCGTTTTTGCGTTTTTATTGACGTGTAATTGATGTTGGTATTCAAATTACGCAAAAAGGATCCAACCTATTTGGTTCGTTTTACTGATTTAGTTTCTAACACGGGGTAAGAACCACGACAGTTGGATTGTTTTAAGTGAAAAAATATACATAAGCGGGTATAGATGTGGGTTGGTTCCGATGTTCAAATTCAATGGAAAACAGCTCTTTTGACGTGGGTCTTTTTTACTGACCGATAATATCGATATTTAGCATCAGTTTGGTATACTTAAGTCATTTTTGACAATGTTGTGGATTGGATCCTTTTCGTGTAACTACGTCCAATTGTAAAATGGCTCTAAAACATGACTTTATCAATATAAGAGAAGACGTTGTTAATATTAACTTATTAGTTACATTTAGTTATTACTATTATTTATCATCAAATTTCCTTTTATTCTTGCAACAAAACAAATATCTAAGAAAAATAGAAGAATACTAATACATTATTATTTTAATGCGGAACCCTAAATTACGTTTCCGTAGAATAGGAAAGTCATATTTCACTGACGCGGCAAAGTAACGCTCCGAGTGAAATCATGCGCACATTTATGGACACTTTTAATTATCGAATTTTTATAATTATTCATCATCATCACTACACTAATCACTCACTTGACTTTCGATGCTGTAGATTACACCGATGAATCCGCTGTGAAGGCAGGATTTTGGGCTCCTTGTATGAGCCGACGGACCGTCTGCTTCCTTAGCTCCTCACGCATCCAGCTACGGTGGCACCTCCGGTACAAATATACTCCACTTCGTTGGACTGGATCCAGCTGCGCATTGTTGTTTCCTCCCGAGGCCGTCTGGGCAATGATGATCTCCTCCTTACTTTGGGATTTACTCATATTATCTTCTTTAAAAAAAAGTTTAGATACAGCTCACCCAGCTGGAACAGCAGCTCGAAGGCAGAGACAGGCTCAGTCGCAGTTGCAGGGTCGCCATGAGATGTGCGAGGCTTGGGAGTCCAATTAAAAGTTGTATTGTTAGGTGCTTATAAAATATAACTATTAAAACGTAACGTAGTTTTAATGCAATGGTAATAATATATTCATATTACTTTACAAAAAGACAATCATGGCGCCATCTTGACAGCACGCGCAATAGTAGTTCCTTGACAATAATGAAGGGCATCTATACTCATAACATCCTCCCTATTAAAGAGAGATAAAACATTATAGCTTCACAGCTTGCAAGATAAACAGTACTCCATTAATTTAAGTATATAAAACTATACAATGTACCTAAATAATGTTATATAGTCTAATTAACTTATCTAAATTAATCAGTCCTTCACAGTCACAGTCATAGCCAATATGCTATTATAATAATATAAAAAATCCTATATGTCTAACCGTCTTGGTGGCCTTATTATAACTCTTCCACATTTGGTGCGCTTTTCAATTGGAGTTGTATGCTCCTCAGTAGATATTGTTGTAGTAGGTGATTTAGGAGGTGTCTTGATTTTTGGACTTTCTTGTAAATATCTCTTGAAATTCAGTTTCAGGTTGAGTTACAGGTGGAGTTTGTGGAGGATACTGATGTATATGCTGTCTGTTCCTTCGTCCTATAAATCCATCTGAACCCTCAATAGTATAGGATCTCGGCTGCTCGCATTTGGCCTTTACTGCACCTGGAACCCATGGAGTGTCTGGCATTTTCTTAAAATATAATTTATCTTCTTCTTGTAGTTCTGTTAATGATTTAGTCTTTTTATCATAGTAGTCTTTCATTAATTCGTCGATGAAGTACCAATACCTCCTTACACCAGAAGAAAAAAAATGATTAAAAATAAGGTTTTATTTATTTTAATCAACTTTTGATATTAAAATAGTTTCCAATACATTCCTTTTTATTAGTTTCGAAGAGATCTGATTATGTTTACGTTTTATAGGGATTTAGTCACTTAGGAGATATTGATTCTAGAACTTGAAAATCCCTTTAATGTTAGGAGTTATTTCTTGTAAGTAAAACACATAATTTACTGAATTATTTTTATTTAACAATCATCGAACTGAAACCAAACATAAATATTTTTTTCAAAAATTCTTTAAGAAAACTAAAAAAACGAAAAGAGCTAAAAATCTTCTTTTTTATGTACTCAAGTACATACTTTTCTTTAATTAAATGAATTTAAGCTTAAATTTTAGGCAATGTATCGTAAAATGTATGGCAATCTGATGGTAGTACGTTTTTCATGCTTTGCAAATGATTAAATTTTGTGGTCGTTATAGGAAGAGGTGCGTTATTCATTTGTAAGTAGGTATTAACACCTGCAAACATTTTAGGCCTCGTCGGTAAATCTACCCAGTCATCATCAAAATTCAATTTTATTGTAATTTTTCCGTCATCAGTATATCTGATGGCCCGAATATTTGTTACAGTCGGGTCCCGCGCTTTCCGACCAGGCCGAATACTTGAATACCGGAAAGTTGCAGCACTAGCATAGTTTTTAACAAAACTGTCGTCAACATCAACAGCTTCGTAAGGGAAAGGATGTTTTCGAGCTTCCTTCGTCACAGAAATGTAATCGCTCGGTAGATGTATCTCTCGGTTTTTAAGCTTTCTTTCTATAGCGCTATGGACTGAGTCACACTCCATTTGAGTGTGACCCGGTTCAGAAACTTTTGCTCTATTTGAACGTTGTGTCTCATACTAAAATCAATTAGGGCATTACTTAACACGTTATTGCGATTTTGATATGTACACCCATCAGAAAAAATTATGATCGGCACGCCAATTGCCAAACAAAAAATTTCTAGATAATCTAAAATAAAACTAGTGAATGTACTAGCCGTCAAATCCGCCGCCGTTTCAACGAACCAATAACAGACAGTGTGGTGAGTTATTGCATTATAAATCGTGAAATTGTGAGTAGTTAGTTTAGTCTTAAAATAAAGAGAGCTGGCAGTCAAGTAGGGACAAACTTTGACAGCCTCAAGATCCATCGTTAAAAGAATAATTTCGCCCCTTGCTGCTCTCGCTTTGTCTTCTTCTTTCTCTCGTCTAGCCCGATTTTTTTATCAATATGACGTTCGTACTCATCTGTGCTTAAATTACCAACCGCATGACTGCTACATGCGTCGCACATATCTTTTTTTAAGGTATAAATCGACAAATTTTTCTCGTTAAATGCTTTTTCGAATGTAAACCTACAGACGGTAGGCTCTTCGATTTCTGAACAATACTTTTTGTATGTATTATATAGATCAGCCATTGAGCGAAAAATAATTTTGTTGTCTCCTTACGTCTGTAATGCGACGGTAGCTTGGGCATATCATCCAAAAAAACAGTTAAGCTTTAGCAACTTTCTTTCTTCCCCACGCCTGACAGATTGAGCTCGTCTTGAATTTTGAACCTCCTGAGAAGGTATCATGCCAAATGTTGACTTTTACCCAAGTTTGTACCGTAAAAGATCCCAAACAAAATGTATTCAAAAACATAATATTTCTGCATACTTGCACGTTACTGTTTGAATTTGGATCAAGTGGAAGAAAGTAATGCAATGTAGCCCCGCGCCTAGAATGGTTTGTTGAAGTTTTTCGAGATACATTAGAGCGTTTGACTAAACTTGCAATGTAAACTTTTCTTTGGTCTCAATTGAGATTATCCCAAAAATGTTTAAAAATAAGCTGACGAGATTCATCGCTAACATCCTTACATTTCCTATTCTGGCTCCTTTCGCAGAATTTTGATTTGCATCTGTCTTTTATTTGTCTGGGGGGTCTAATTTTATTGTGTTCCATTTTGCTGTTTGCCGGTTTTGTGTAGCCCAAGTATTCTTTACCTTCCATTCTGAGTTTTTTATTCTTAAACTTCTTCCATTCATTACAATCTTTATTTTTTCGTCGTTTTCTACCTTCAGTTATATCACCATGGAATACATTTTGCGAATTAGTAGATGAGTCTTGAACAACTACTGCGTTTTCATCATCATCATCGTCACTTGAAGAAGACGTCGGCTTATAAGAACTAGAGGAGGAATTGGCATCAACTTCGTCTTCACTATTGTTCTCGTGAGAAATATTAGAAAAAAACAAATCAGCTGGAATAATCGAAGGGCTTTCTACTAAATCTTGTCTGTTAGTTTCAGATATGTCTTGAAGATATTGGAAATTAGGGTCTGAATTTACTTCTGGAATCTCAAATTTTAATGAAGGTGGCACAGATGATCCTCTTTCTTTTATGCTGCGAGTAGTATCAATGGTGAGATTCGAAACAGAAAGTGATTTTACCATGAATAATTTGGGTGTTTCTCGAAAAACATAAAGTCTCTTTTAACTTCATATTTACTTCGCGTCATAGACATATCAGCACCTGAAAAATAATATTAATTAATAAATCTAGGTCCCTATTTGGGGACTTTACAAGCAAACAATAAACAGACAAATTTACTGTAGGTTACTCATTATAAAATTATTGTATGTCCGATGGGTGGGACATAGTTGAACTCAGTAATGTAACGTTAAAATCTGTATCATATACCTACCTACATTCACAATAAAGAATACTGTGACTACGACTATGTTGGCTTATGTGGGGATCGAACCCACGAGCTCTTGTTACTCGTAAACTTTTTTACACAATAACGCACTCTTTACTTATTTATTATATATACAGGGTGTCCCAAGAAATAGTGTCAAGCGTAAGTCCAGAGTTAGAGCACCTCTTGGAGTACCCGAATCACCCCCATGTATGTTCCGCGATTATTCGTAGTTTTCGAGTTATAATTTTTTTTCTGACTTTTTGAAAAATTTCGATCTAAAAAACTTAAAAATTTAAATAAAAAAAAGTAGAACACATTTTAATGTTTTTCTTTTTGCTACTGAATTATCTTAAATGGTACTTTTATGTCTAAAATAATCAGCTTCGTAACTTTAGTGAAAATTTAGAAAACAGTAGTGTAAAGTCAACATTTTAATGATAGTGAATAATTTCTTAAAAATTCAACTTTAAATTAAAAATCTAAACAGGCGAATTCATGGTTTCTAAGTATGTGTAACTTCTCTAGACTCTCTGCTTTCATAATAATTTAAATAAAAAGTACTTACTTAAATTGGCCATCAAAGACAGCAAGGTGAAAATTTCATAAAACTCGACATCTGATTTTTTTTTTTAAATTCCAATTATTTAATAATAAACCAAAAATGATTGTAGAAAAGCTAAAAATGAATTATTTGAAGGTCAAAAATAACTGTTCCTGCTGCCATCTTTAATAACCTTTGAAGGTTTATTGTAACTTAATAAATGAAACAAAATGTTATTTTCAAAGTATTTATTATTCGATCGCTTAAAGAAAGTTTTCAAAATGACGACCTTCGTGCTCAATACATATTCTACATCGTCTAAAAAAGTTTTCTTTTAAATTTATAAATGCAATTCTGTTGTTTTTTATTTTTTCTTCTGCTTGTCTTAATTTTGTTCTTAACACTGTGACGTTTGTAATGTCCTTGGCGTATTACTACAAGGAATTAGTATTCCTTGTAGTTCCCCAGACGAAAAAATATATGGGGTTCAAGTCGGGGGACCGTGGCGGCCACGGAATGGGCCCTCCACGACCGATCCATCTGTCTGGAAATGTTTCAGACAAATGTCGTCTAACATTTCTAGCAAAGTGGCATGGAGCTCCGTCGTTTTGAAAAATCATATTTCTCCGCGTTAATAGGTCTACATCTTCTAATAAAACGCCGAGATCACGTCGTAGAAATTGCAACTAGGCCTCGCCGTTCAGTCGGTCCGGTAGTTCGAACGGACCAATCAGCTGTTCGTTTAGGATGCCTGACCACAAATTGATACTAAATTGTTCTTGGAAATTAGATTCCCTTGTGAGGTGTGGATTTTCAATACTCCACGAATGGTAGTTATGCGCATTGAACACCCCACATCGCTTAAAATGTGATTCATCAGTCCATAGAATATTTTTAAATTTTTAAAAATTTTCGTTTTCAGCTTGTCTCCGTAACATTTCCTGACAAAATGCCACCCTTCTCGGGTAGTCTGCGGGCTTGAGCTGCTGAACTTTCTGGATGTGATATGGGTGAAAACGCTCTTGACGAAGTATTCGTTGTGCTTGTGATTTTGGAATTCCTGTTCGACGTTCTATTGTTCTTACACTAACTGATGGATCTCTTACCACTTCTTCGAGCACTGATTGGACAGTATCTGGGTCACTCATTTCAGATGGGCGCCCCGATCTTCTACCTGGTAGGCGTCCTTCCATGTAAGAGTTATGTACTCTTAAAATCATGCGATGATCAGGCCAAGTTTCAGGCTGAGGTCCACCTCCATTTTGTACTTGCTGCCGGAACAACCTGGCTGCTTCAGAAGCATTTCCTCTTGTATATCCACAAAAGTAATGCATAAGAGCATATTCTTGCGATGAAAAAGACATCACAAAATGAAGAGCTCGAAAAGTCCGTTAAGAATGCCAAAGTCAAAATCCCGTATTCACTCAAAACCAAATCGTAATCGCACTCAAGGACCGTAAAGAAAGCAAAGTTCGTCAATTAATAATCAAAAATGAGTGTATAGTATGTAAGGCGCAAACAAAAGCAGGTAAACGACTGGCGCCAGGACACAATAGG
Source organism: Aricia agestis (assembly GCF_905147365.1). Taxonomy (NCBI): domain Eukaryota; kingdom Metazoa; phylum Arthropoda; class Insecta; order Lepidoptera; family Lycaenidae; genus Aricia; species Aricia agestis. The sequence goes on along the minus strand of NC_056408.1, from coordinate 19,741,161 downwards.
CGCTCGCACTACACCCCCCGCCTCATCCCCTTGTCACTAAAGAATAGCATTCCTCAGTTACAGTTATCCATTTCGCCAATGAGAGTGAGAGAGATAGCAATTATGCGGTCTCTTTCATATCCTCTCACTCAGGCAATGTTTAGCAGGTAAGTACTTACTGCGTTACATCCAACACTATCAACCGATGTGATCCGCGAAAAAAATATTTAAATATGGGTTTCATGTAGTTAATTTTTGCTAAATTGTAACTAATCTGAACCTTAGAAATTATAAAAAGACCAGCCCCCCTAGACAAGTGGCGAGCGATTACCGTAAGCGCTAACGCTAACGCCACAAAATGTATGGGATTTGACATTAGTATTCGCTAGCGAAGCGATGACTTATGTCAAATCGCTTACATTTAGCGTTTACGACAATCGCTTGCCACTCAGATATTTTTTTTATCATCTGATAGCAAATTGGAAAATTGGCAAATTTTAAGAAATTTTCACCTCGCTGTCGTTGATGGCTGATTTAAGCCAAAGTAGCCCTATTAAGTACTTCTTATTTAAATGATTATGAAAGCAGAGAGCCTAGAGAAGTTTTTACACATGCAAGCAAATTCATGGTTTCTTAAACCATGAATTTGCTTGTTTAGATTTTTAATTTAAAGTTGAATTTTAAGTAATTATTTACTAACATTAAAATTTTGACTTGACCTACCTTTACTTTACTACCGTTTTCTAAATTTTCACTAAAGTTGCGAAGCTGATTATTTTAGACATAAAAGTACCATTTAAGATAATTCAGTAGCAAAAAGAAAAACATTAAAATGTGTTCTACTTTTTTTTATTTAAATTTTTAAGTTTTTTAGATCGAAATTTTTCAAAAACTCAGAAAAAAATTATAACTCGAAAACTACGAATAATCGCGGAACATACATGGGGGTGATTCGGGTACTCCAAGAGGTGCTCTAACTCTGGACTTACGCTTGACACTATTTCTTGGGACACTCTGTATTAAGAAAATAAGATATGACTTACTTTTTGTCACTGTTTCCTGACGGGTAGTTAATTGAATCATACCAAGGATCTTTCTTGACCTATGCCCAGAGCGATATTTTGACATTTTTCTAAAAAAATTACAAAAATAAGGAATAATTAAAGTAGGTAAGTACATATTTTGACTAAATAAAATAAAGTTAACACGCAAAGGGATTGTATGTTAGTATCTTTTCCTACGCCTCTTTAAAGTTAAACGTATAGTCCGACAAGGCTTTCCCGCAGGTACTTCCCCGCCACATCGCAAGCCGCGCATGCGCGATACCTACTTGGTTGCGTAAATTTTGACATGCTACCCAGCCACTTGTGTTTAGCTCGGAGAGGCATGGATTTAAGAAAGGTACAAGCATATACCATGCTATTGGCAATAATAGTTTACAGAATAACTGGTTCAATTTGTTCTATAATCTTCATTCCCAACTAACACTTTTGTATGTCACAAAACAAAATTTTTGAAGAAATACCTACTATCTGAAATTTTCGTAGCAATAACCAGGAGAATTGAAATAAAATCATTAAATTTAACATTAATAAAAATAATAATGATTTGACTTACCTTTACTTTGATAATCTCTCAAAATAATTTGAAATTAGTGGCAAATAACAATAAATTGTCCAGGAGCAAAACGAAAACCGACCGTTTCAATTACGAGACCCCCGTCAAAGTGTATTTTTCAGGAACTAAATCAAATCAAAACGCAGGTACTATCTTTGTCTCGCTCTATCAAATAGCGGGAAACGCTCTGGCGCGGCGCCTGGCAGCGAATAGCGATCGTGCGAACTGCGAAGTTAATCAGTCAAATGCAGAGCGCGCCCGAGTGAAGTCGGTAGTCCGTGCAGTTAGGAGATATTTCCATAAAATACATACGAACGAATGAATTCTGTCACTTAGTAGATATTTTCACATAGCTCAGGAAGCTTTTTGGTAAAGAAATGTTGGATAGGAGTCAATTCAATCTATGCGAATATGAGTTTTATGTCTATTGTAATAAAAAAGTAATTTTGGACTAAAATGTCAGTTAGGAGGTATTGGTACTTCATCGACGATACGGTTCATGAAAACAGTTAATGATCGCTGCAGAAAATCGAAAGTCTTCAAAGATAAAGGGTACATTTTTATTAAACACTCTAGTTCGAAACAATTTAAGGTCACGCTTGAAGCGCCCGTTTAATAGCTTTGTCCACACTGTGCTTTTTACTGTTCGTCAAGGGCATGCGTTATAGCGCAGTCAACAGCGAACGTCAGGCATGCCCGCGACGCAAGCCCTCTGACCGTATCCAAAACTTCAAAAATGACAAAATTGGCGTTGCGTTCCTTGACGCATTAAATTTTTTTAATGCGCCAATATGAAAGTTGATGACGAAAATTGAAGATGAAAGGGCACAGTGTGGACATAGCTATTGCCTCTATTACCCATATAATCATAGTTATAGCTCTGGACTTATTGGCTTCTTGGCTACTCAATTGATATACCAAGAAAATAAAAGGAATAAAAGTACATAAAATAACCCTTGTATTCAGAAGAAAAATATTAAAGATGTAAAAAACAGATACAGAGAAAAGCTTCTGGAACGAATTGGGGGAGATCTATTTCGAGCAGTGGGACAATATACGTTAAATAAAAAAAAAAAATGTTCTGTTATAATTACGTATATGTTATAGTACGCATTACAGAATTAATCTTCTGTTTTTCTTTTTAAATATATCCACTAGTTCATTCGCACCATTTTCTATACCATAGTGAATGTTCATGAGAGCCAAGACGTTCAGTCTGTTTTCTGCAACAATGTGTAAATATTTGGATAATAGTTTTTGGTCGCACTTATCTAAGCATTCTAAAGCTGATTTTGGAGTAGGGGAGGTGAGAGTCATAGCTGCTTTCCACAATTCAAGTTCTGCTTTAACGACAGATGTACTTTTTTCAGGCAGCACTACTGAATACACACAAAATGCCTCTTCAATTTCACAACCGGTCGCAAAATTTGACGGTAACACGCCCGATAGTGCCGATACTACTTTACGGTGTTTTGTAAACCTCTCAATCAATTATTGTTGAATATACAATTCAAGGTCAAGGTTGAACAAAGGTCGAGAAATGGGATGAATAAATTTATTTTATAATACGTGGATATATCCGACGCAGGAATGTTAGAGCGATTTGTCTGCCTCCCGACGATACGTGGCATAAGCAGTATACCACTACTTTCTTCGAGCAACACCTTTACTTCTTCATAGAGACGGAGGTACTCTTCGTCAACTTTATGTCACAAAAGTTGCAAAGCATTAATAACATTATCCACGTGGCTGAATGCTGTTATGAGGTCTGTGTTAATTGCCTGCTGTTGCTTTGATAGCGACAAAGTATAGCTCATGACTTTTTGAAGAATCACTAGGCACATAACGAAATTCGAAGATCGAAGTGTGTTAAGAATTTGGACGGCTTGTTGCGATGTTTCTTTATTGTGGCTAAATTGTCACGTCAACAGTTGGAATATATTCTAAGAACATCTCCTTAACTTTGTTGTTCAACATCTTTTAATTCAGCATATCGCAAGCACAGCGAGACTTGCTCTCTATTTAGTCGTCTCTTCAGCGAGAATCGCAAAAAATTTAGCTTTTTTTTATTTCACCGATGATCTATGTTGAATAATTTCACCACATATGTCAATTATTTCATTTTGGATTTGAGGGTTCGTAAAAAGGGCATTCTTCTGAGAAGTGACCAAATCCTCAGAAAGATATATATCCCCAGATTCGGCTGCGTACCGCAACACTGCTCGAAAATTACCATAATTCTGAAGTGGTTGTTCAGACTCTGGTGTAATATGGATCCGTCCCGAATCAGTTTTACTTCTTAAAGGTATACCTTGTTTGCCGCAAAAAATTATTCCTTTTACGATAGGGATTAGTTTCTTTCGGTTTTCCTGTTGCTGTCTCTTTCTTTCAGAACACAACTGCTCATCGACTGAAAAAGCCTGAGAAGACATTACTTTTTGGAAGTTATTTGCGAGTCCCGAATTTCGTTGGTGATTTCCTGACTTTGCATGAGTTTCAAGTATTTCTAGTGCATTTTTCCACTTGCAAAAAGGGTCGGTTACAAGCTGGCCGACCCGCTGATTGCCCCCCTTTACCTTCATCAAGCGAACGTCTCATTACGACGCAGTATGCTCCGCCTGGCTACTACTACTATTGCAACGTAATATATCTTTATCGGGCATTTATACGAAGTCGCGCGCAACAGCTAGTAAATATTAATAATAATGTCGTAAATGCTTCCTATAGATCTTCAGCTGTTGTGTGTGGAACTTCTTTTAAGTCCAGGAAATTCGTTACCATTTTCTTTTGACTTACTCTGAAGTATTTTATGTAGAAAGCCATGTTGTCACCTGCTTGCTTAGCACGGGGATTGAAATTTGTTTCCGATCTTCGTAGACAAAATATAACTATAGTTTTTTTGATAAAAGATCCTACGCTTAAGTAAATAAGGTCGTAGATTCAATGTCAATGTTATTTTATTTAGAAATGCATTTTGTGAACTGTTTTTATTACCCATTGTTTAGCGTGGGAAAATTGATAATTCCACCCTCAAAGAATCTACATCGCCAAAGTGCTAGACAAATTATGTAGCATTTTATAAAATGTTTATAAATCCGAGCTCGCAAAACAATAGGTCGTAAAAGTTGCTCGAAAAACTTACATAAAAAATGATTTCTGTTGTCGATGAATCTACGACTTTATTTACTTTAAATCAGGAACTATTTTCCAAGAAACTATAGTTATTTCTTGTCTTTATCTATTTCTACTAGATCGACAATCCCCGTGCTAGGACAGCTGGTCCGGAGCAGGGGACAATAAATTTAGAAGATAATGGGAGAAGAGATAAATAAAAAGAATTAACAATTTAACAAATTTATTTTAAACTAAAAAAACCTAGTCAGCGGAGCGAGCTTGTGACACAAACTACAATCTGGCGAATTACAAACTTTCATCATATACCCAAATGCATTGAATAGAACGTGCCCGGAGCGAAGTCTCATGAGCGTCGTTAGCCTCATCCTGTCTGCTTTTATAGAAATGAACCACGGGATCTTAGGTGGCTCATTACACAGAGTTCTGTACCAAATGCCCATCTCCACTGAACTTTCATCAAAATGAGTTTTCCATAAACTGTGGCAATTATTTTTTAAATAATAATAATAATAAACTTTATTCTCATTTTAAAACATTACAAAACCATATTTAAAGCAACATAAAATTACAGCTTAATAAAATACAAAATAAAAACAGGTTATACAGAAATAAAAGCTTATGAACTAAAACTTAAAGTTAAATATTTTTGAAAGTATTATTTGAAAGAAGTGCTATGCCAAAAATGGAGAAAAGGGGACCACTCAGGTTATGACAGCGACATGCGCTGCTGTCCCTGGTCTTCCGTGATCACCTACCCCCATAATCCTATCAAACAACATAAAAGCAAAACAATACAAAAAAAATGTTCAAAGTGCAATTCTCGCACAGAGCTCTATAGTTGCAAGAATTTTAATCATAGCATTATATGTATTATTATTTTGAAGATAAACACACGTTACATTTATACTTAGCTATTTATTTTCCTTAATAACTACCGATGAGTACAATATGACCTTCACACTTGTAGGCGAGTTGCAGGAAGACGGGAATTGAGCCTTTTGCAGGATGAGCTCTGTTTATATACCCGTCCACCTCCCCTCCGTTCCCGTCCCGTCGGACGGAACCGGAGTGAGGTGGTGGCGTGTTATCAGTGTTGCTATTGTAATACATAATAATTAATTTAGAAAATATAAAATATAAATTTGGAAAATATGACATTCGGCCATCGACCACACACGCCACCTCCTGGTGCCCAAGTTAATCAAAAATATGACATTCGGCTGTTACAACTTACAACAATTAACCTATAACATCAAAATATATACATTTCAGAATCATTACAACCTATCAAAATTCAATAAATATTTAGTGACAATTATGTAACAATATATTATGGACAATGAAACAAAGTATAACAACAGAATGTAAACAATTATATAAAAAAAAAGAGAAAAAAAATATATAATTATGAAACATTCATTCTAATATTTGTTATCAATATTCATATCCTTATTCAGTTTACAATTCCAAATCTTATTATGATCTATTCCTTCTCATAATCACTAGCGCTACTGGAAGTACTCGTTTCTGAGTCATGTAATTCTAGATTTTTAAAATGAATCCAGGGTCTTATTCTATCGGCAGCCACTACGGCATTATAAGGCTTTCTTTTTTTATTAAATCCAGGTATATCCAAAATTATTACGTGAAACTTTTACTAGATCACCCACGCTATATTTCGTTGCTGGGGACCGATTTGCATCATATCTAGTTTTTTGCTTAGCTTGTTCTTTTTGTAAGTTTACAGCAATGTTATTTCTAATAGTTGAAATATGCGAATTAGATTTGTCTTGCTCGTTACGGAGTTTATTTTCAAGAGCATCGCGCATTCTAATTCCAAACATAGCTTCTGTCGCCGTTTTTTGTGTCGAAGCATTAATAGTATTATTAATACCCCACTGAACCTTGCCCAGACACTTGTCCCAGTCGCGTTCGTTACCATTTGAATTTTGTGCGGATAACGAAGTTAATATTGTCTGGTTAAACCTTTCGGCCTGACCATTTGCCCTGGGACAAGCGACTGCATTTAATATATGTTTTATTCCATTATTCATACAGAAAGACTTAAAGCTAGAGGATGTAAAACTTGTTCCCCGATCAGATACGATTCGAGCCGGCACACCAAAATCGTAAAATATTTTTTCCAAAATTTTTATAGTAGTACTAGTTTTTACATTCGGAACAGCCCTCACGAGCACATATTTGGTAAAAGCATCTACAACGGTGAGGATATATGTATTACCCACTTTACTTTTTACAAAGGGTCCTAAATGATCTATGTGAACTGTGTGGAATGGTATACTAACTTTTTCTATGGGGTACAGATGCCCAGCCTTTTGTTTAGATGCACTATCTTTAGTGAAAGCGCATTCTATACACGCCTCAACGTATTTTTTTACAAATTTTCGTAATTTAGGAAACCAATATTGCTGTTTTATCTTTTCTTATGTTTTTGTGAACCCAAGATGACCTATGTCATCATGGTTGGCCCGGCAAATTTGCCATCGAGCACTTCGAGGAACGACTATGCATATGCGATCATCTACTTTCCTATACACAGTATCATTCTTAATTACATAGTTCTTTTTTATGTCTTTACACTCTGGATCATCTACGGGTTTTAAGATTTTATGAATCCGTGCTATATCGGGGTCAGCTAGTTGTAATGTTAACAGCCAATTTTCTTTTTCTATATTGTAAACATTAACCATCATATTATTGTCATCTACGGCTTCGGATAATCTAGTATTGCGGCTCAGGGCATCTACGTGTGCCATTTGAACACCTGGTCGGTATTCTATATCAAATGTATATTCACTTATTTGAAGCCACCACCTAGCAATTCTTGGAACGAGATCTCTTTTGGTAAATGTTGTTCTAAGGGCTGCACAGTCTTTATAGACTTTAAAATGTATGCCTAACAGATAAACGCGAAATTTCTTTAGTGAACTTACTACCGCCAGTGTCTCTAACTCATAGGAATGCAAATGTCGCTCTTCCGGGGTTGTTTGTCTACTAAAATAACAAACGGGCTTAAGAACACGTATTTGTTTTTTTGCCACTGCATGAGTATCCCACCTATGCCAAGAGAACTGGCATCAGTGTGGAGTTCGGTTTCTAAAGTAGGGTCGTATAAAGCTAGGATGGGCATACTTATAAGTCTTTCTTTAAGCAATGAAAATGACCTTTCTTGTGCATCTAACCACTGCCAAGAGGCATCTTTTTTTAACAAGGAAGTTAATGGACGCGCAACTTCTCCGTAGCCTTTGATAAATTTCCGGAAATAACCGGTCAGCCCAAGGAATTGGCGTACTTCATGAATATTTTGTGGGCTAGGAAAATTAAAATGTTTTGGTCGGGAATTTAATCAGCAATTATCGCCACTGCACTGCAAAATTTTCACAAGCGAGAAAAATTACCAGTTATAAAATATAGACTAGAATATTAAGTTATAAAAGATGTAATCTGTGAAAGACATTCACAGATCTTGGTATTGAATTAAAAATTAATAATAATAATAATTTATTTGCCAGAGTGAAATGTACAACTAAATTAATAGTATGCAAATGTCATTTCCTTAATCTAAAAGGTGGAGAAAAGAAGTAGAAGTAGTACCGTTACTAAATGTCACACAATAATGAAAATCATAGAACTGTCAGAAATAAAAATCCTTACATCAACAATAATTGAATAAAAAGCCATTCATTTAGTTTTCATTTTAAAAGGAAATAAGCTCAGTTTCTAAATCCTTTGGCAAGTTTTATAGATTTTAATAGCCATAGATAAGGACTTTTAAGAAACGTTGTGCTGCTACATTTGGGTATGATTAATTTATTGGGATAACGTTGTGATCTTTTTGCAACATTGTTATCCCTGTCTTGCACAAAATATTTTGGATGCTTGTTAACAAAGATGCACTTGTCTCTAATGTACATACAAGGCAGCGTAATTAATTTCAGGTTTTGGAATAAGGGTTTGCAAATTAACATATTGTAATCTGTGAAAGGCATATTCACAGATCACGGTATTTGAATTAAAAATTAGCGGGAGGTATTCCCGTTAAACTTTATATATCAGTGAGAGACATTTTCACAGATCTTGGTATATCAACTGCAAGTTAGCGGGATACATACCCGTTAACTAGAATATTATAAGATTAAGTGCCATTTAATCTGTGAAAAACATATTCACAGATCATGGTAGGTATATAAACTACAAGTTAGCGGGAAGCATACCCATTAACTAGAATATTATAAGATTACTGTCATTTAATCTGTGAAAGACATATTCACAGATCATGGTAGGTATATGAACTACAAGTTAAGCGGGAAACATACCCGTTAACTAGAATATTATAAGATTAAGTGCCATTTAATCTGTGAAAAACATATTCACAGATCATGGTAGGTATATAAACTACAAGTTAGCGGGAAGCATACCCATTAACTAGAATATTATAAGACTACTGTCATTTAATCTGTGAAAGACATATTCACAGATCATGGTAGGTATATGAACTACAAGTTAAGCGGGAAACATACCCATTAACTAGAATATTATACCATTACTATCTTGTAATCTGTGAAAGACTTATTCATAGATCATGGTATATGAACTACAAGTTAGCGGAAAAATGCGAGAAGTAATAAACATGATCAATGCTATTTTTTTTTTATTTCACTTATTAATTCATTTAATAAACAGTGATGAATAATAATAATTAACGACTAACGATTACGAATCATTATTATCAAATAAAATAGCCAATTGACTTGATTATAATTTTATGGTAAATACTCGGCAGGATAAAGCATGAAGCGAGTGTTTAGTCCGACCGAAGAGTCGCTTCGGCCACGGGCACGTGAATTTTTTTTTTTTTAATGTAATGCATGTTTTGGTCCGGCCGAAGAGTAGTTAGCTCGACCGAAGAGTCGCCTCGGCCACGAGCACGTGGTTTTCAAATCAAATCAAATCAAATCAAAATTGTTTTATTTCTGAATAAATTTAAAATAAATGTTTTCAGAAAGTCCTACATGATGCCTACCACCGGTTCGGGAACTAACCCGGCGAGAAGAACCGGCGTAAGAAACTCGCACGGGGCCCACTTTTTTACCAAAAAAAGTGAGAAAAAAATTAATCTTTTAAAATAAAGTTTACAATTTTGTAACTAAATATTATATACAATATCCACATACATAATTGTAAGTCCTATAATAATGAAGAAGTAGCCTTGCAAGAAGCCATCCTACTCCCAAGGTGTGCCATCGTTTATGAAATCATTGACCTTATAATAGGCTTTGGCACACAAACGTTCTTTAACTACTTTTTTAAATATATTAATGGAAAGATTTTGAACGTTTTCTGGGATTTTGTTGTAAAGGCGTATACATTGACCTTTAAAAGATTTACTGACTTTACTAAGTCTGATCACCGGCATATCTAGCTTGTGCTTATTTCTAGTATTCCTAGAGTGAATGTCACTTTTAACTTTAAATTTACTTATATTTTTTCTAACATATATTACATTATCCAAAATGTATTGAGAAGCAACAGTTAGAATACCAATTTCTTTAAATTTATCTCTCAGAGATTCTAAAGCAGACATTTTATAAATAGAACGTATGGCTCGCTTCTGCAGCACAAATATTGTATTAATGTCGGCAGCGTTTCCCCATAAAAGGATTCCATATGACATCCTACTATGAAAATAACTAAAATATACTAATCGTGCCGTATCTTCGTCAGAAATTTCCCTAATTTTTCTGAGGCCTCGGTCTCGAATTTTGCGGGAAGCGGGGCGGCGGCGGCGGCGGCGCGGGAGAGGGGCGGGCAACGCATACCTGTTCTCGAAACCAGCGGGCAGATCGCGCGGCACTGTAGCGGTGTAGTGTTGTGTTTGTGGTTGTGTTGTCGACATTCGCTAACGAAATGTCTGAAAATCGGCGACAACATCTTTTTGATTCAAATGTATTCCTAATGCTCGATTTATTGTGGGCAAAAGAAGAAGTGGATCCCTACTATAGGGCAAGAAAAATAAATGGCGAGTTTTATCGAAATTATGAAGAACAGAGACAAAATCCCGATAAATTCTACGACTACACCAGAATGAGTGTAGAAACTTTTGACTATATTCTAGAAACTATCAAGAGTGATTTAGAGTCTGGAATTAATCCAAAAAGTTTTAGAGGTATATCTCCAGCAGAAAAATTATACATAACGCTTGGGTAAGTAAAACAACGAAATTGTAATTTGTAATTGTATTTATTGATTGTTTCAAAAAGGAAGTGTTGTACCTACTAATTTAGTAAATAGTTTGGCATCGGTATTAAGTTCCCAGATACAATAATTTTAATTAAATACCTACTACACACTAATCAGCCTTAATTATTTATCTTTGACGAAAAATATAATATAAAAACGTTTCGTATGAAATAAGTAACATAACAGTTTGTCATTTATTTTTAAAATCACAGTTTTCGTTTGTACGACGATTAATTATTTCTACAATCACAGTTTTCTCACTCATTTACAGTATTTTTATTACAAGGTCGATATACTTAGTGGTCAGTATAATAATTCCACGCTTATTCTAATCTTGAAACTAAATCTCCTTTCTAAAATTAAAGTTCTCATTTGTACGACGATTAGTTAACTATTTAAATCACAGTTTTGTTATTTATTGACAGTATTTTCATTATAAGATTGATATAACTCTATTGTTGAGTACTATACCCATACATATATGATTCATTAGAAGGGTACGTGCTTTCATTTACACTTAACTCATCTAGAAGAGCTTGATTAATTTTTTGTCTTACTCTAAACTTTTGAACGGGCGTGAATTTTTCCATTTGTGGAAGTAAACTCATAAAAAAGTAGTAGTCATCAGACTTATTCTCATTTCTGGAAGCCTCGTTTCTACTTTGATTTGATAAATCATTTTCCAGCAGTCTTATCCTTTTCCTTTCCAATTCTAAAAATTCAGTTCTTATGTCATTCGCTGTTCTCTTTTTTCTTGATCGTTGTGACGCAGAAGCTTCTCTTGGAGGCGTAGAAATTTCTTGCGATGATGTAGAAGCTTCTTGAGAAGAAACAGGAGCCTCTTGTGAGGATGTAGAAGGTTGTTGTGGATAAATAGAAGATTCTTCATTATGACCGGTTGTATCTTCTTGAGATTTTTCTCCAGATATGTCTTCTATCTCAAAAGAATCATTACTCATCTGATTACTTACTTCAGTACTGCTTAAATTACCCTCAGTAACATTTGGTACAACTTCATCTTGCAAAAACCTCAATTGAGAAAAATATTGCCAATTTGAGGGTTGATTAACATTTCCGGCATCTCCTGATCTAGGGGCAGGATTTTTTTTTAATTCCTTTCTATAGTGATCTTTTAAATTTTTCCATTTCTTCTTTAAATCGGTCACTGAAACAAAGAACGAACAGACTATTTATTACATACATAACTTTAACATATACATGCTTTAATTTTCAGGTTTTTGGCGAGTGGGCAGCCTTTCAAAAGACTGTCGTTGTCATTCAGAATGGGAAAAACAACGGTAGCCAACATAGTTTATGGCACTTGTAAAGCTATATGGAAAAATTTGGTACATTTACATATGCCAAAACCGACAGAAGAATTATTGAAAAATATAACGGAAAAATACTATGAAAAATGGCAATTTCCTAATTGCGTTGGTGCTATTGATGGCAAGCACTGTCGAATAAAAAATCCTAAGTTCGCTGGATCATCGCATTATAATTATAAACATTTCTTTTCGATGCACTTGCAAGCGGTCGCGGATGCTGACAAAAGATTCATTTGTATAGAAGTTGGAGGAAGAGGGAAACAAAGCGATGCAGGGACATTCCATTACTCTAATTTGAACCGTTTACTTCAGAGTAATAACTACAATATACCAGGACCACAATATCTACCCTCATCAGATATCGTTCTACCAATGGTTTTTATTGGAGATGAAGGATATCCACTCAAAACATATTTGATGCGACCTTATCCACAAAGCGTACTTAATGCACAAAATGAGTTATTTAATAAGCGATTATCGCGGGCTCGAAAGACTATTGAGTGTGCTTTCGGAATTTTAAGATCCAAGTGGCATATTTTCAGATCGCCCATAGAGACAAACAAATGTCATGCAAGATTACTCATCAAAACTTGCTGTTTGTTGCATAATATTATCCGAGATAAGGATGGTGATAATGACATTGCCTATATTACTGTCAATACGAATCAACAAACATTACAAACACGATTACAAACCAACGCCCGGACGTCTTATCAAGCACAATATATACGTGAAAAATTCAAAGAATATTTTGTAAATAATCCCATTAGCTACTAATTAATTTGTAAACCATAATAAACATTGTATATAACATAATAAATATTTTTTATATTCACCTACCTTCAATATTCAGTTCGTTTTTTATTTCTTCCCATAATTGATTAATTATTCTTCTATTTTTATGGTTCACATCTTTGCTGTTCCATATGGGTCTCCTCTCAAAGATTGCCGAAATAATTTGCTCTTGCACGTCCGAGGACATTTTGAAACGTCACAAAAAAAAGTACAACACTATACTACAATGCAGACGCGCAACGCGGGACGGTCACCGCTCGACTGGAGGGCACCGCTCGTCGCCCGCCCCCGCGCCGCTCCCGCGCCGCTGTTTTCGAGACCCGGTCCATTTGACGATACGCATAAGATCCTGCCGCTCCCGCGCCGCCGCCGCCGCCGCCCCGCTGCCCGCAAAATTCGAGACCGAGGCCTGACTGCATATGCTGCAGAACTGAGCCTACCTGCAAGATTAACAATGTGAGGACCCCACTGTAATTTACTATCAAGTGTAATACCTAAGAATACAGTGTTGTCTACCAAATTCATCTTCTCATCATTTAATACTACATTGGTTTGGACTTGCCTAACATTGGGCAAAGTAAACTTTATACATTTTGTTTTACTAGAATTTAAAAGTAAGTTATTAACATTAAACCAATGTACTATTTTTGAGAGAGCACTGTTTACCTCGTCGTAGTTCGACTGTTGTCGCTTCACTTTAAAAATAAGTGAAGTGTCATCAGCAAAAAGCACTATCTCATTATTATTATCCTTAACTAGATAAGGTAAGTCATTTATATAGATGAGAAAAAGAAATGGGCCTAATATAGATCCCTGTGGGACACCTAATTCTATTTTGGTTCCTTTGGACCTTTTACTATTAACCTCAACCCTTTGAGTCCTATTTTTAAGGTAAGAAGTCAAAAGGCTGAGAGCAGAGTCTTTAATTCCGTAGTGGCGCAATTTCCTGATCAATGTAGCATGCTCATTACAATCGAAGGCTTTGGAGAGATCGCAAAAAACACCTAAGGCATCCTGCGACTCCTCCCAAGCCTCAAAAATACTGCAAAGGAGTCCTATACCAGCATCCGTTGTGGATCGACCCTTAGTAAATCCGTATTGATTATCATGTAATAAATTATAAGAATTAAAATGTACTAGTAATTGTTTTAAAATAATTTTTTCAAATATTTTACTAAAGGTCGGTAGAATTGATATAGGACTGAAATTCGTGGGATCCGATTTAGTTCCGGCTTTGAATAAAGGAACAATCTTGCTATGCTTCATTAAGTCAGGAAAAACACCATTTTTTATACAGTCATTGAAAATCATTGCTAAATGAGGAGCTACGATGTCAATTATTGATTTAATAATTTTTGTGGACATGCCCCAGAGATCAGCAGTATTTTTGATACTCAACAATTTAAAGGTATCAATAATATCTCTGGGGTTAATTTCTCTAAACTTAAAATTGACATCACATTCCTTTACATTGTCTCTGAGTAGCTTTTCGGCAGCTTCAGACGAAGAATTTAAATTTTTTGTCGTTGAGACCGGAATGTCAGCAAAAAACTTTTCAAAGACCGTCGCAACTTCTTGATCATTAGTAATCTTTTTATTTTCAAAGTATAGTTCAAAATCAGAGCTGTGACAGGTGACATTTCCAGTCTCACCAGCTATAACCTGCCATGTTGTTTTGATTTTATTTTTAGAGTTTTTAATTTTATTTTTTATATATAGGGCTTTAGCAGCTTTACAAACTTTTCTGAAGGTTTTTGAGTAGTTTTTAACATATGCTCTAAATACTTCACTATTGTTAATACACCTTTCATCATATAAGTCATATAATCTTTTCCTACTTATTTTTATTCCTTTTGTTGCCCAATTAATAAATTTAGTTTTTTTATTACTGTTTCTAACCGTTTTAGAAGTAAATATTGAATTAAATTGAGTTCTTATCACCTTAAATAATTTATTAAAAGCTTCATCAGAGCTATGTGAGCTGTCCAATAAATGGATATTTGAATTTAATTTTCTTCTAAATTGCTCAATACGTTTTGTGGTCACAGGAATAAACACAAGATTTTTCTTCGCATCACTGTCACATTTGATATTAAATTTAAAAAGACTATTTGTCCACAGTGATCAGAACTTAGCTTATTAATTATTTCTTTTTTGTCTGGAATAAGATTAGTAAATATATTGTCAATACAAGTGGCTGTAGTCTCTCACAGACCCTTGTTGGTTCCTGAAACAAGCTGTAAAGGTTATACGATTGAAATAAAGATGTGAATCTAACAGTAGTTGAGGTTAAATCTAATAAATTAATGTTAAAATCGCCACATATAATAACCTTTTTGTTAGATGTACATATTTTTGACAAAATTTGTTCCATAGTTACTTCAAAAGATTCGTATAACCCTGATGGAGGCCTGTATACGCTTACAATTATTAGATGGTTCAGCTCTATGCAGGCCACTTCTATTATTCGTTCAGTAGAGAGACTCACAATATCCTTACGTTCCTTAAATTTAAAATTGTTTCTGATTAATATTAAAGAGCCGCCTCTAATGGCATTTTCTCTACTGAACGAACTTGCTATCTGGTGATCATTGAAGTTGAAAATGAGTTCATGTGATCTAAACCAATGTTCAGATATACACATAATATCAATGTTAAATTCCTTCAAAAATAACTCAATTTCAAGTTCTTTACCTACCATACCTTGTAAATTCTGATGCACCAGATTAATTA
Source organism: Aricia agestis (assembly GCF_905147365.1). Taxonomy (NCBI): domain Eukaryota; kingdom Metazoa; phylum Arthropoda; class Insecta; order Lepidoptera; family Lycaenidae; genus Aricia; species Aricia agestis. The sequence goes on along the minus strand of NC_056408.1, from coordinate 19,725,313 downwards.
AATTACAATTATTTTCACTTACTATATTTGAATCTATTAAATTGGTAGGATTTTGACTATTTAAAGGTAATTTATTTCTGCAAGAGATTTCCTCCATTGTCTTATTATCTAATTTAAAGAAATATTTGGAACATATTCCAATTCGTTCAAAATATGACTAATATTCTGCTCAATAAAAGCAGTAGTCGAGGAAGCCAAATACTTGGCTGATTTTATAAACAAAAAGTTAAATAGCAACTTGGCTATACGTCTTTTATAAAAATGAGATAAGAAGTACTTATCTCTTTTCATAGTAGATAATTTCAAATCTAAATTATTAATATCTACAACCTGACATTGTGTATGCGAGTCATTTAAAATAATACAATTATTATTTACGGCTGTATACATTAGGCTATTCAGCTGATACCTGGAAATGTTTTCTTTATTATATCTCTTTGGCAACATTTGAATGTAGGGAAAAGTAAACAATATGACTTTTGTAACATTTTTTATATTAAATAATTTGTCCAAATATTCAGTCATCTGTTTTTTGTTTAATTTTCCTCTCCTCCCAACTAAAAGTATTAATGTAGTATTCGGACAATATGTCATAGTTAAAGCCCTTTTTAAAATTTCAGTGTAAGAAGCTCTGGGCATACAAAAATTAGAAAAAGATTGTCCGATACACATTCTATTCAAATATACACCTAAATCCTTACCTAACTCGTCACTGACTAAAGTAATGTTTGTTGGGCATTCCGTATGTACCTTCTGACTGGAGCATATATCTGCAATATTATTTAAAACGGAATGATCAGCTTTATCTGAGGAACCGTTGATTCTCAATAAAGAATAAACCCGCTCCTCATTGTAATGAGTCACTTCGAGCAGATCATTCATTGCTGATATATGCCCCTGCATTTCTTGCTGTGACAACTCATATTTCTTTTTCAAATTGTCTAAAGAGTCTAGAAGTATTGAAATCTCTGCTTGTAGGTTGCATACATCGGCCTCATAGCTACACTTAATTTGCTCTAAGTCAATTTTACAATTTAGCAAATTATTATTCAAAATTTGGTTTTCTTTAACAACCTTTGATAAATTATTTAAACATTTTTTATTTTTCAGTGACAGTTTACAATAATTCTTGATGCACTTTTTGATTCTAATATATTTCTTTAATTTTTTCCTACTATTCATTTCACACAGTGGCAATGAATCATCACCGGTTAAATCAACAGTAGAAATGTCAATGTTACATGATTTAGAGATAGAATGTGACTTACTTTTACTATGGATAAGTTCATCATACAAGATTTGTGTTTGGGTGGCACTTTGAACATGTATTTGTTCTTTAAGTTTTAAAATATAGTCCTCAGCATTATTCAATTTAATTTTCAAGTTAGCCGAGGTCTTGAGAGTGTCTTCATACTCCTCTCGGCATTGGTCGAAGCCATCAACGATGTCCTGTAGTTCCACGTTTTGCTTATGAATGTCCTCAAAGTCCAAGCTTAACTTGTTAAGTTCTAATTTTAAATCCTTATTCTTTTGTAAAACAGCATTTCTTTTTCATTATCATCTCTCTCCCTTAACAGCATTTGGCACTGGTCCTTATATTGTTTTAGTTCAGTGAGGGCCACACGAAGTTGCTCCTCAGTACGGCGGGCCACGGCTGAGCGAGTCATCATTTTGCTGTCCATTCCCAAGCACTGAAATTAGTTTTATAATATATTAGGCTAAACTGGGCTTGATTAATAGAATTAATTACTTATAAGTCACCTTTTACTATATAAGCTAAAGCCAGCCTCAATATTTCAGTGTATTTTATGTACAGTTACTATGAAAATGGAAAGGATAAGCAAAGTGATAAGGAATGAATAGAATTGAGATTAAGACTATTGAAAATAAACAAGAAACAAACAAGGAGACCAAGAACAAAGTGTGGAAGACAGTATAAACAGATTGAATAGTAATTATTAAATCTGAATAACTGAACAACTCAATATTTAATAACTTAATTTTTGAGTATTTTTGAGGATGACTCTTTGCTTGTTTAATGTGTGTGAAGTATTCGAGTTTAGTGTATGTCTGGGCTTGTTGTTTTTATCTTCAACTTCGCTTCCACTACTCGTCAAGCCAAGAGAGAAGTAAACTTTGCCAAGTGTGATTTGGACGTAGCTCACAGGGGTGAGCGATGTGGAGTTGATTTTTTATTGTTGTAATTGTAAAAGATGACTTCTAAATATGAAAATTAAAAGCAATACTCCCCGGGTTTACGCAGTCTTCGGGAATAGATCCAGCTCCAATTTGAATTCGTCCAGTCGTTGACAGTTGGCACTTGGCTTGAACTTTGGTTTGTAAAAAACTTATGTTTTACACAAATACTGCTAAGGGTGAAGAGTTACAACAGTTTCTAACACTTTGCTTTTCGTTTGTAATAATTTTCAACGTAGAATATAGCTTAAAACTTAATATAATTAAATAAAATAGTTGGGAGGTTACAATTTTACGTGCAGTTACAAATGTTAATTTTGTAATGTAATGCATGTTTTGGCCCGGCCGAAGAGTAGCCTCGGCCACGGGCACGTGGTTTTGTAATATTGTGGTGAAAGTGTTAGCTCGACCGAAGAGTCGCCTCGGCCACGAGCATGTGGTATCGTAATGTAATTTTGTAAGTTTTCAATAGGTAAATGAAACAAAGAAAAGTAATTATTACATCACTGCACTCTATGATCACTGCTCTTAAATTAAACGATTCCAAGTGAAAATAATTATAAAATTTATAAGTGAGCGTTATAATATTATGCAATATTTACATACCTTGGTTCCGTCGCACTTCTGAGATTTAAAGATAAACACACGTTACAATTATACTAAGCTATTTATTTTCCTTAATAACTACCGATGAGTACAATATGACCTTCACACTTGTAGGCGAGTTGCAGTAAAACGTAGTGATTATATTCTCTTTGAGTTGCAGGATGAGCTCTGTTTATATACCCGTCCACCTCCCCTCCGTTCCCGTCCCGTCGGACGGAACCGGAGTGGGGTGGTGGCGTGTTATCAGTGTTGCTATTGTAATACATAATAATTAATTTAGAAAATATGACACTATTATATAATATTGATAACAGAATAATATATAATGTATATTATGTATTAAGTATATAATATATTATTAATAAAGTTATTTTAAAAATATACGTTTAATTTTATATGAATTAATTACTATATATTTGAAGTTGTAACAAGTGATGCTTGAAATGAATATTATATAAATCTGACAATAATTCCGTGAAGAAGGGCATTTGCTGCACTACCATACCCGAGTGTGCCCCCAGCTGCGCTAATTCATCGGCTCGTTCGTTCCCAGCCAAACCTATATGAGACGGCACCCACTGAAATTTGACATTCACGTCGATACTTTGTAACTCCAAAACGAATCGATTACAACATAAGCTATCGGTAGCCCTCGTAAGGACGAGGAGCACTGAGCTAAATGTTGTAAAGCACTTCTGGAGTCAAAAGTATCACATAATTGAGGGCTGGAAATAACAAAGGGGCTAAGTGATTGAGACATAAAACAAAGTAAATTACAAAAAACTGTTTATTCAGAAAAAAATACTCCATAGCTATAAAGTATTGTCTTAAATTCTATTCAGTGTTCATATTTCTATATCTTAACAAAAACAGTATGTCACTAATATTCTATATTTTATAGCACTTTAAACACAAAATAATAAGAAATGTGTTAAAAGAGTTAGCCTATTTCAATAGAAAGGTGCTAACTGTCATACTTCATAAGCTTGCAATGGTGTTATTTGTATGCATGTATTTATTTGTATCTATAGTTATATTTACTTACACAAATTCTTATAGTACTCTTTGTGTTCTTCCTTTTCTGAATAGTCTATCATAGCTAATAAGTCAGCCTTCTTCTCTTTTTGTATAATATTTACCCTATTAGAAACTTCCAAGTTTAAATTTAACAAATCATTTACTCCCTTTCCTTTTTTTCATATTTTAACAGCATTAAAATCTTCTATTTCTAAAAAGGTCTCTTTCATATACACCATACCAGGATCTTTATAATCAATTTTTAACCATTTGGAACAGCTTTGGAAATGTTTAATTTTTTTGTATTGATTATGTTGTCAGCAGCTTTTTCAATATCAAAAAAATTTAACTGTTCCATTGGAACAACCTTGAAATACGGTGGATTTGTTCTAGCTGTTGACACCATATTTTGTAAATCTTCTGACACATATGACTTACACCGTTTCTTACGTTTTTCTATAACCCCAAAGTCCCTGTCACAAGGCAAAAATTAGTGACCAGATACCAAAAACTTAAGATTAATTTCTTTATAATGACCAAAAGCAACAAGCAGTATCAAAATAAACAGCGCCATCCTGTTTTTATTTTGCCCGGCACAGTTGTCACTCCAAATAGTAAAAAACTAGAAAACTAGAAAATAGACTTAAAGTATAAAATAATAATAGTGTTTTAAATAGATAAAACTGACTTCAAAATTGCACGTAAGTAATTGAGAATTTAAATTTCCTATCTCAAAAAGTACTGAACCGATTTTGATGAAGCTTGCAAGTTGCAGCATTCCCTAAGTTGAACAATACCTAGTACAACAAAAAAATTATTACTTAAATCAGACTTGCAGTTCCGGAGAACACAAACATAAAAACATAGATACATATACATACACTTTTGAAATTTGGCACATTTGATCAGACGCTGATATCTAAGAGTAAGTAACAAAGAAAAACTGGGCAGTTCTGGAAATATTACATACATACGGGTCGAATTGATATAACCTCTTTTTTAGAAGTCGGTTAAAAATAATAGTTAGTAGTTACTAAAACACGCTTTTAGCACGCACTAAAAATTACAAAATAATTCGTACATTTAGTTTGATGACTCAAGTGTTTTCCCTTTGTCAAATCTTCATTAGATCGCAGGTAAACATAAACAATTTCAGTTCGTGACGAACGATAAATTACTAGGTATGCAAAAGCCAAAATGGTTTTAGTGCGCGCTAAAACCGTTTAAGTATTTAGTTTTTTAAATCTATTATTTTATTTCAAATCATTTCCAAAAAGAAACCAATCAAGAAATTCAAGTAGAACCAGGCCTAATTCAATTTCTTGATTGGTTTCTTTTTGGACAGTAAACCGATAGCAGTTTGCTTAATTCCTCTTGGTCGTCCTCTTTGTTTCATGGCCGGTTGAATAGTAAAAAAAATTACCGACGTTGCCCATGTGTGAAGTGGTAGAGAAGGACGTTGAGGACCCGGAGATGGCAACGATTGCAAAGGAGGTGAGGGCGAAGAAGAAGATAATGATGATGAGGATGGTAATTGAAGTCTTATCCTCTTGATGCCTCATCTAATTTTGTTATTTTCTTCACCGTTATTGTCGTCAATGATCCGGACGTTCGGCCTGGTATCATCTCGAAGGTGTGGATTATTACTTTTTACATTCATTACTTCGTTATTCCGGTAAGCGTTGAGTAGATCACTTAAATTACGACGGTAGAAAAGGGCATATTCATTGTCTTGATACTTTTTGACGTTTTCTTCTAACTGTTCAAAATTGTCATCTTCATTTAAATAATGGTGATTAGAAACTTCATCTACACCCTCTTTCCTAACCACTTCAATAGCATCTTCATTTTGTTCTTCTCTGCCTGCTTCGTTGTCTTCCTCGTTTCCCGCTTCATCACATTCTTCGCCCGTGTCATCGTATTCTTCTTCTTTTTCGTCTGCTGCGTGCTGTTCTTCGCTTGTGACATCGCTTTCTTCATCTGAAAAAATATTTTTTACCATCGTCATTGTCACCACCGTACGTGGCAAATATTATATAATTTGAATTAAAGTTAATATCTTTTTGCATAACCACATTAACATAGAATAAATATAATTAGATAAGCAATTACCCATTATGAAAAAGTAAGAAAATTTTCAATAAAAAGTAATGGAAATTTTACGATGTATTTCAATTTTCACATCAGCATCAACAGTATGACAGTTTAAGTGAAATTTTATTATGTGTCAATTATATAAAAAATCAAAATTAAAAAGAAAATGATAGGTATTTTATTACTACAAACTTTTTTTCTTATCTAAATCTATTTTCTTTTATTGCATATATATAATGGTACTTACCATTTAGCTTAGTTATCTATATCATCATTATATAAAATCCTTTGTCCTGAAAGACATGAAAATGGAATCACCGTACAGCCTCAACCACTGATAGTAGAAACTTGAAATTTGAAGGGAGTGTTATCCGTACGACGAATGAAGGGCTTCGTAGGGTTCCTACTACCGTGAATTTTTTCACATTTCCAGAAGCAACCGTCTAGCTGGTAGAAGGGGGGGACACTGGACTCTAACGATTTTTTCCATTTTATAACTTCATATTTCACAAATGTATCTAAATCGGAAAATTATCTTGGAATACTCATAATATTTAAAAATATATAATATCCAACGACACGCCACACGATGGGGTGGACGCGGTCCGACTATTATTTTTCTTTTTTATAAAAAACCAATGTACCCGGACGAATAAATAAGAATTAATCGTACGGTACCCGGATGAATAGATGCAGCCGAGAAGTACTACCTAATTGTCCGGCTATTGTCTGTCTTGTATTGTCAAAAAATTGTCTTGTATGTCTTGTATTGTCAAAAAACTAATATACCCGGACGAATAAATAAGAATTATTCGTACAGTACCCGGACTAATAGTCACTTCGTTTTATATTTAATTTCAAAGTCAAATTCTTCTAAGCGTAGCCTCCACCTAATTAACTTACTATTCGGTTCTTTTAATGAATATAACCAAGCCAAGGGTCTATGATCTGTGTAAATAGTAAACTTATTTCCGTATAAATAAGGCCTGAAATACTTGTTCGAGCGCGTACATCCCTAGCGCAGCTGCACGGCTACATCACTACAGCGGGGCGCGGGGGGAGCGCTCCCGGCGACGCGGCCGCGTGCGCTCGCCACTTGCCAAGGCGACAGGCGCGCGCGCACACGGGTCACACCGCTGACCACCATATTACGTTGCATTTGTTATAACTTATAAGTAATGTAATATTTTAATACAGTTTTATTGCAAAAACATCTTTTTCTATGTCCCGCTGACATAATTGTGGTCTTCATTACAGCAACGGAACATCCTGCAAGATCTTTTCCAAGACATCGTGAGGGATACCCCTTTATAAATCGGATACTTCCCGTAAAGATAGAACTGTTTTGATATCCAAGTCTCTTCAATTTTAAGAGGTGGGCCTATATAAGATAATAGATTATTTAAGTCCTGAAGAAAGATTTTGACGATTTCTACCATGAGGGAATCCGGAAGTTTTTCTTTAAATATTACTGCAAGCATCTGATTATCCCCCTGACCCATAATAGGCAGTTTGAAGGGCTTGTCTTCTGCTGCCAATCTAATTAAAGCGATGGTCCATAAGGTCCATCCTTTTTGCCTTAGACCCTCTATGCCCCCCAAATGATGCGTCCAACACCCTAAGTCTGTTTTGAGGCCTCCTTCTGGTGTTACTGTAGGTAAATATGATCCATCAATTAAATAAATAAAGGAGGAGTAAAACATCTCATGTGTTCTAGAAAAACATCTTTTAAAGCCAAACATCCCTCATATTGGTGTTCCATTTAGAGAAATCAAGACTGATCATGAAGGTGTTATTATTCATTTCTGTAAAATGGTGACGCTTCTTTTCAAGAGCAAGCTCATCATCTACCATTGTTATTTCTGGAAAATAAGGAAACAGATGGTCTGCTAATTTTTCTGTTAAGACAACATAGGATCTTTTTATAAGGGTCATAAGACCAAATAACCGAGCTTTAAGCTTACCTTCCCTCTCTTTTTCATGAACTCCCATGGCACATTCTTCTGGTGGGAATCCAAATTCATCTATTGTTCTTAAAAACACCTCAGGGTCAGAGATATCGGATTTTAAGAATCTTAATAGCAATGATCTGGCAATAGAATCCCCCACTCCCTTCTTATTCAATATCTGATCTATAAGCTCGGGTAGTCCTAATGATAAAGCTTTGTCGTCTATAAATTCAATTAAGTCAAACTTTGGATCAACAGGGAAGATTTTGTTAAAGGAAACCAAGGTCAGATGTTTTCTATCATACCTGCTATCATGAATAGGAAATGGTTTATTTCTTTTTTTGGTGTTGTGTTATGATGTGCATGGGAGGTAATTGGCTTAAATCTAGGTCTGGCCACTCTTTATGTCTATTGATATATCTTGTGATAAAGTCCTCTTTAAACTTATTTGTAATGTCCTCTGCCAATTGATAAAGATAAAACCGGCCTGCTGTTGCTTTAGCTTTCAAAGCAATTGTTCCCCTTAATGGTTCCAAAGTTGGGTGCCCCCAAATCCTGTACAATCCATACATCTGAGCAAAGGCATTTATGTTCCTATTGAATACACTGGTCAGGATTTTCTCTCTTAATTTAAACTCATCTAAAAGATCCAACTGATCAGCTTTATTTTGCATGTCTATTTCAATCTGACATCTAAAGGAGGAGTCTTGCCATCCACCACCCTCATAATTCCCTGCTAGTCTTGAGACACAAGATGCTTCTAATGTATAAACTAAATCATAAGCTTCATTGCCCCCTTTCAATAGCATCTCATCACCTGTCTTTAATAATTGACTTAATTCCAATGGAGTTGGATAATCATCAAGACCCTCGATAGAATTTAATCTTGATTGCAAATGTAAGCTAAATCTTTGTGCAGCAAGATCTGACATAATTGTAAGATGATCCCTTGAGACCAATGCAGCTACATCATTAGTTTGAACAACAAATATACTAGTCAAAACAAAATAAGGGCCACCACGTTTTTTAAGTGCCCTCAAGAATTTATGCGATTACAGGATAAATTAATGAATAAATTAGATATATTAATTAATTTTAAATTAATTAGTAATAGCGTAGGTAAGCCTAAAGAAATTTTTTGCGACAATGGCAGAAATTTTGTGGCAGCTGCAAGAGAGCTCAGCGAGTTTTTTAGCATATATTCTGACTCTATTGTAGGTTTTGCAGCTGATCAGGATATAAAGTTTAAATTCTCACCGGCTTACGCTCCTAACTTCAATGGTTACGCAGAGGCAGGCATAAAATCTGCCAAACATCTATTAAAACGTTCCTTGGGCAGCACACATATGACATTTGAGGAACTCACTTCTTTGTTTGCCCAAGTGGAAGCTATCCTCAATTCTAGACCCATTTCCCCCCTCTCTTCTTGTCCTACTGACCATGCAGCGCTCACACCTGGACACTTTCTCCTCGGCAGGTCACTGACGTCGCTTCCGGCTCCAATGCTAGAGGACATCAACCCTAGACGTCTGGACAGATACCAGCTGATCGAACAAACACGTCAAGTCTTCTGGAGAAGGTGGCAGGCGGAGTATGTCACTGAGCTGCAGTCCAGGTCAAAATGGAAAACCAGATGTAGAGACCTGAAGGAGGGAGATCTCGTCATTATCAAAGAGGACAACATCCCACCACTGGCCTGGAGGCTAGGACGGGTAATGAAGCTGCATCCTGGAGCTGACGGGGTGCCGCGAGTAGCGGACCTGACCACGGCGCGAGGAGTCATCCGGCGCGCTCTCAATCGGCTCTGCCTGCTGCTGGATGAAGAAGACAAGGCTTGAAAGCAGAGCTTTCAAGGGCCCCCAGTATGTTCGAGCGCGTACATCCCTAGCGCAGCTGCACGGCTACATCACTACAGCGGGGCGCGGGGGGAGCGCTCCCGGCGACGCGGCCGTGTGCGCTCGCCACTTGCCAAGGCGACAGGCGCGCGCGCACACGGGTCACACCGCTGACCACCATATTACGTTGCATTTGTTATAACTTATAAGTAATGTAATATTTTAATACAGTTTTATTGCAAAAACATCTTTTTCTATGTCCCGCTGACAACTGCCCATATAATAGCCAACAGTTCCTTCTCTATTGTGCTATATTTTTCTTCTGTAGGTGATAACGTTCTACTAGCAAATGCTATAGTTCTATCTGAGCCTATAGGTCCCTGTGACAAAACTGCACCGATTGCAAAGTTTGATGCATCAGTAGTCAAAACAAAAGGCTTAGAAAAATCAGGGAACTGTAATAATGGGGCATTTGTTAATAACTTTTTACACGTTTCAAAACATTCCATATAAGCTTCATCAAAAACAATTTTTCTTCCTTTTTTCAAACATAACGTCATAGGCCTGGTAATCTTAGCAAAATCCTTAATAAACTTTCTATAATAACCTATAAGACCGAGAAATCTTTTAATTTCAGTAACATTTTTTGGAAGGGGATATTGTAAGATAGCATCTATTTTATCAGTATTTGGCTTTAATCCTACCGACTGCGCCAATTAAATATGATGAGGATTTTTCTCAATAAGAAATATTCCACGAAAATGGAATAGTGCGAGCGTTAAGTAACCTGTAGTCGCCGCAAGGACGTCAGACATTATCCTTTTTAGGGGCAAGGTGGAGGGGTGAAGCCCAGGGACTGTCGGATGGACGAGCTGTCCCATTATTAAGCTTTAGTTGGAATTCCTGCTTAGCAGTTTTTAATTTATCCGGGGCTAGTCTACGCGGAGTGCAATAAATAGGTGGGCCGGGTGTACTGCGTATATAATGAACAGTATTCATTGATCAGTATTCATGAACAGTAAGTAGTTATCTCGGGGTAATTAGCGAGAATCGCGTGATACCTAGAGTCGCCCGTTGAAACTTTAATTGAAAAATTACAATTTAAATTATTTGCAAAACAATATGCACTATAACCTAAATTAGTTGTAAAATCTAAAAGTTTCTGATTTTTACAATCAATAATTAAATTATAATGACTAAGAAAGTCGACACCTATAATAGGTTTACTTACATTGGTTACAGTAAATCGCCAAGGAAAACTACGCCTTAAGCCTAGGTCTAAATTAAGATCTATAAAACCAAAAGTTTCTATTACACACCTTTAGCAGCACTTAAATTAAAGTTTGTCTTTGCACGGCGTTGGCGAAGCGCGGAACAGGGATAAACACTAAGGTCACTGCCGGTGTCCACTAGGAACTGGAGATGCGGTCCGTGACGAAGAGACGATCTGAAGCAACGCAGCAGTCACCAGTCGACATCAGCGACTACTCCCGGGGTTTCCCGACTTCGTGTGGAAGACGCACGGTTGTAAGCTTGTGGAAGCTTCGGGCCAGGGTTCCTTACTTCTTGTGGTACCAGCACAGGGGGTGCCGGCGGTAGCTGGACTCGGACCTGGAGCGTGGGCGCGAAGATGAACGGCGCCGGGGTCTGGAACATTGGGCTAAGCGAGTGTGCATCTCAAGCTGCAACGTGAGCCGTTCCACCATCTTCTTCAGCTCCGCTATCTCACTGATCTGCTGGGGTGAGTTCGAGGAAACTGCTGCGACGTGGGGACTGGTTATCTCCTGAATCCTGTCGGCGAGATCGGCAAGCTGTTCCAGGGTCTGGCCTATCTGAGAGGCTAGCACTGTCTGCAGGTTTTATACGTGGGAGAGCCATGCTTCGGCACGAATGGTCGCCGCACGCCGGCTCGACCGGAGAAATACCACGTTCTCACAGAAAACCGGCGTGAAACAGCGCTTGCGCTGTGTTTCGCCGAGTTAGTGAGTTTACCGGAGGCCCAATCCCCTACCCTATTCCCTTCCCTTCCCATCCTTACCTTCCCCTATTACCCTGTTCCCTCTTAAAAGGCCGGCAACGCACTTGCAGCTCTTCTGATGCTGCGAGTGTCCATGGGCGACGGAAGTTGCTTTCCATCAGGTGACCCGTTAGCTCCTTTGCCCCCTTATTTCATTAAAAAAAAAAAAAAAGGTGTTGAGGCAGACGGCTGATCCAGATAGACTGGATTAAGTCTTCACCAGGTCATGAAGATGCCGAATTGCGAAGGTTTCCTGTCGCCTAGCTGCTCATGGGTTAGAAGCTGGCGAACCTTCGTTTCTTTTGATGCGGAGAGTCGCTTTACGAGCTCGGCCTTTATGTAGTCGTATTTGTTAGAAGTCGGAGGGTTAATATTATGTCCTTTACGATCTTCGAGTGCGCAATATCAAGGTTATTGATAACACTTGTATACCTTTTCGCATCACTGGATATTTCTAAAAGATCGAACTGGCCTTCTAGGAGCGCGAACCATAGCTCCGGTTCTTCCGGCGAAAACGGTTGCACCTTCCAACACGCTGTTGATAGAGGTAGTCGCGACGCACGTTTTTCTTACGGCGCACGGTAACGCCGCCCTTCTGCGAGCACGCGGTAGCCGCCGAATCACTGTCACTTTCACTCATTGTTATATCACGTCGTGGTAACCACTTATAGCGAGTAAAAATACACTATTTAGTTATAGCAATAATTTATTGAGCTATTTAGACGTACATGAAAGGAAATATATTTCGGCGGGCTAGCTATCTCGCGTTAAATTCACAAGCGAACTGCAGCCCGGGCCGGCCGCGCAGCGATACGGCCTAGCGATAACACACCTACCACAGGCACACGCAATTTTTCGAGAAAGTGCTATAAAGAGAAGGTTCGAAAGTAACGAATTCAGAGGCAATAATTCATCGGTGATAGTGGGTACGGATGTCCCCCCCCCCCCCCCCCCATTTACTAATACTTGTTCGAGCAACAACTGAATAGTGTTGTTGCACTATCGATAGTTTCGCTATCGATGGTTGACCTTGAAAAACAGTCGATAGCGCGAACATCATATCGAAAATATCGACATGCTGAAATACTATCGATACTATCGATAGTATCGATAGCAAAAATAAGGCGATTCTATTGTTAATTATCAATAGTATCGATACTGTCGAAGTATGATACTATCGATACTTTCGATAGTATCGATAGTATTACCTCAAAATAGTCGATACTATCGATACTATCTACGATATATCTACGCGCTTCGATAGTATCGATAGTGTTGATTTAAAACTATCGACTAATTTTCGATAGTATCAACGAAATGAAAGAAGAGATGGTAAGTACATTGGCCAGCATATATAATTATCATAATATTTCCCTCTAATGTTTGGATATTAACGTTATAGAAAGTTTAAGAAATATGGATACGCAAAGTACGTTTCAAATAAGCACAGATTCGAAACATGGAGTAAAACGCACTGGTAAGTAAAATATCTTTCTTTTAGTTTCAGAAGGTACACTTTTCATAATAACATATATTTATCTATTAGAACGTACAGGATAGTACGTTATTGTACTTTAGCAGCATAAAATATTACAACACAACACCATATAATTTCACCTACAAAAATCATTACACCTTCTCCATTTCGTTTTGTTTCAGTGGACAATTGGACTCAAACGCGAGAAGCCAATATAACTATTCCCGAAAGAGGGTCCGAAAATATGCTGTCCTATTCGACTCGTAACTTACCATATGTTAACTACTATAGCAATCGACAAATATTGGATCCTCGCAATGAAGATATGGTCCGCATATTACTATATGAATTAGAGCGTCTCCCCGTAAACCTTCGTATCACGGCATTTACCGCGATGTTCAACGAAATAAAAAAGCTACAAGGTGAAGTTTCCTCTAATGAGACCGATTCAAAAAAGAATGCAAAAGAAAATTTAAAATTAACAATCATGAAAAACTTGAAAAGATTACATGGCGATAATTCAGAATAATAAATACTTTTTGCAACTCAAGTTTTACATAGTCAAAAGCTCATGAAGAAAAGACCTTGTTCTGCCTAAAATAGTTTCTATTTTGTCATGCTTTATGTGTTCGCAACTATGCAATTAGTTATTTAATTTGAGTGAGTAAAAACTTTTTTTTTTACTTAAGTTTTTTACCAAACTCAATATGGAGGTTTCAATTTCAAATAAACCAGTATTTTGAGAAATAATTTTTGTTTTATTAATCAAAGTCACATACACCTTTTAATTTAACTAAAATAATTAAAACAGACTTAACATTCTAAAAATAAGTAGTACAATTAAAAAAAACTTAAATCTTAATAGTACACAACTGTAGTGTGTTTTTGACTTAATTGCTGAGTATATAAAGTGTGAAATATATTTTAAAAAGTGTTATAGAAAACTATAATCAATATTTCTACATTATGTTGATTTTGAAAAGAATACTAGTTTAAAAAAAAAACCAAACAAAACAATTCAACTATGAAATTTGAAATTTTGAACCACCCTAAAATTGTGAATTACTTAGATACGTGAGCAAAAATTAATGAGTATGTCAGTTTTATTCACTTTATATTATAATAATCAGCCCCCCTACTCCGTAGAATATTAGCGTTGGCCTTGACGCGAAATAGGCGTTATCCCAAAACTATTAACTTTACAGTCTTGCACGAAAGTTGATATTTTTGCGTTAACGCCAATTTTCTGTCAACGTCCACGATAATATTCTTGTGGAGTAGGCCTATCAAATCTCAATAGTTACTATTTTAAAGCTATATAATTTTATAGTAGGATGAATCATATAATGAATTACTTAATGAAATCAGTCATTTATCTCTTGAATATTTAATGTAGCCTAGTTGTATATTTTTTCAAAAGCTTACAATTATTATTCAAAAACAGTAGTGCATTTATGTGCTTGCAACTTAAACGGTTACGGCGCTCGGTAATCAATTGTCCAGCTTTTGAGAAGATCCTTTCGGCAGGGGTTGAGGTTCCTGGTATAGTTAAATATTTTAGAGCTATATGTTTTAAATTATTTTCATTAAACACCCAAAACTCAATTGGGTATTCTGACCTCGGCAACAAAGGCTTCTCGAGATATTGCCGAAGGTCAATGATAGCGTCGGCTGTGTCTGAATGCTTTTCTTTATTTTGTTGTACATCTATGAACGATAAAAGACTATCTAATCGAGATTTTTTGGAGGAGCTGGAATCATCTTCTAAATCTTCTAATAAGCTTTCGTCAGTTCCACTACTGGAAGTAGCAATAACCTTCATTTTCTGTCTTGACGAAAGGTATGATGAATATTCTTTTTGGACATAAGATACTGCTCTTTCTATGTCAGTATCTGTTTTGAAGCCGACTTTCTTGAAATGAGGATTTAAAAGGGTTGATATAATACAAGCAGATCTATTTTCAAATGGTTTCAGTTTTTCATTGATGGAAGACCTCATATGTTGAATCACATTTCGTGCAGCTGCAGAAAAGTTTTCGTCTTCAAATTCTACTAGTTTTAAGCTCAATCCTTTTAATAGCGGAATAATTAATGATATCGTCACATATTGTTCGCCAGATATAGCCACTGTACTGGTATCAAAAGGATCTAAAAGTTTCTCGAGTTCATTAAGAAATATATACTCTTCTGCAGTTAAATTAGGCGGTGCATTAGGGAGCTGGCTGATAGCCAGAGTTAATTCTTCTCTTACGACTATCAGTCTTTTAATCATATAAAAAGCGCTATTCCATCGTATTTCAATGTACTTTATTAATTTAAGTTCGGGTTTCTTCATATCCCTTTGTATGGATTTTAATCTGTCAGATGCTAAAATACTTCTTTTGAAATAAGATACAATAGCTGAACATTTATCAATCAACATTTTAACATTAGGTTCAGTTAAGACATCTTTGATAACCAGATTTAGTGTATGTGCAAAGCACGGCATGTGACGAATTTTTAAAATCTGGGCAACTTTAACCATTGTGGAGGCATTATCAGTGACGAGAGCAACAATTTTACTGCGGCAATCCCACTCTTTTAAAATGCGATCTAAAACCTGCAAAAGAAATTTACATTATTGAAGAATGGCAGTTTCAGCTTCACTTTTAAATTTTTAAATACGAAGTGCCTGGTGATGAATTATATACGGTGTAAATCTTCATCGGATTAATGAATTTTAAGGCATAAATTAAGTTTCTACCAGTTGGGGGAAAAAAGTACATAAAAAAAGATGGTCAATTTATTGTTGACCAATTCAAAAATGAATTAGATTACATTGGCTCATAACATTAAACGTCAAATTGACGTGATGTTTCAACCTTAAAGAAATTGATGCTAAGTAACTTAAACATTTGCCAATGACAGGTTCTTATTATATAAGTAGTATTTTTACTAAAGGTAGCTTATATGATAAAGTATATTTTTAAGGTAATCGTGAATTAAAAACTTAAAAGGAATAAACAAATTGAGACAAATGCAAGAAAGAAAAAAAATTGTTGAAATATGTAGGTACATACTTAATTTCGCCTTATTTGTGTGCTGTTTGTGTGCATGTTTAGGTATGTGGGGTGTGTGGGAGTGTGTGCATGCGTTGTGCTATGATTTGAATTAGTATTGCTGTCATGCTTTTGTTATTATGTGATAGGGTGTGTGTGTATATCGTAGCAACTCAATTTCAACGAAAGCCCCAGAAACATTTTGTAATAACAATTGGCAACGCCAAGATTACAGCAACGCCCTCTAGCGGCCCTTAAAAACTATCTTATGGTAGATGTCAAATAGTTCCTTTTTATAGAACCCAACTTGTAGAAATATGCTATGATTACGTTTTTGTTTTATTTTTTCATAAGCTACTAAAATGGCATACTATCATTAGCAGGCGCGGCGTATTTATACGATACTCAAAATACACGGTGCTCTGCCATTCGCTTTTAGACAACCGACTTCAATTTTGTTGTCAAAGTTGTATTAAATAAATAATAAAAAATAAATACTTACTGCAGCAATATTATCAGCTGTATGTCTTTCTTCTATAATCGTCGTCTAAAAGTGTTAACCTGCTAACTCCAAAAGTACAAATTTTCAGGATACAAATAAAACATTCCTATTCTAAAAGTAGGCAGTAAAATGAAAAACTGTAAATACCGTTGGCGGGGAATAATTTGTATTTATTATTTTTATTATAAATAACATGCTGACTTGTATTTTTATAAAGTTATCGAAAAAAAGAGGAGTTATAACAATTTATTTTTACAATAATACCATGGAGAGCAACCCAGATACGGAGTTATCATCTTTTATTTTTTACAACAGTCTAATTAAATTACTTTAGTATAACAAATTTTACTTAAAAACAATATTTTTATAATATATTTAACGAAATGAATATAATATTCAGAATCTTTTTTTTTCTGATTAACTTATAATATTATAACCAAAGCCTAATGTGGCAGACTATCATAAAATTCATGGTAATCTTTTGGAAGAACTAATTTGATCTGTTGTAAGTCCTGGAACTTGCGATCTTTTATGGGTAATCGATTTTCGTGTAGATTTTCCAATTCATGGTAGTATTTAGGATTGACAGTGGTTTTTCGTTGTGGCAGCTCTGACCACAGTTCAGCAAATCTCAATTTGTAAGAAATAATACCGGTAGGGCTGTACTTGAGTGCACGAATATCATTTACTTTTGCATCTCCAACTGACCTTCCTGGTCTTATAGTTTTGTAGGATTGGACAGTATCAAACTTTTTTTGGCACTCACAGCCATCAGAATAAAATATAATTCTATTACATCCAGCTGGCAAATTTGGTATAACTTTATTTTCTAAAAAATCCACCCAAATGGAAGCAAATTATTCAGCATTCATGCCACCCTCACACTCATTCCACAAATAGGAGTAGGCGTCCTTGTTTTTTAAATTTTTAAAGCACAAATTGTGGACCTGTAACTTTGTCTTATAGTACAAAACGCTTACTTTTGACACAGGACAAAGTAAAACTGCCTGTGTATCGACAGCAAAGACAACACAATTGTCCGAATCTTTGTCATTAGCCTTTTCTTTTCTAGCATCATCTTTTCTCTCCATGTGTAAGCGGTACTCGGTTTCTTCGACATTTCCTTGTTTGTATTTAGCACATTTTTCACATTCGTCCTTTTTGGACGAAATAAAGAAATTTTTCTTTCTTCCATAATTTTATAGAACGCTGTGCTTGATAATGGTTCTGAGTTACGCGTACGACACCAGTCTGATTCATAAAAATCATAAAGAGACTTTTTGGTCTGCCACTCAGGTAATAGATAAACTCTCGACGTAGATGAACGGCAATAGTGTGATTCCATAACTGGAAGAGCATCAAAGAATGCCGTTAGGTTTTTTTGCTTCTCTTCATGAGGATTAACGTTCTGCAATGCGACACGTTGTTGTTGGGGTTTCCTGTCAGTTTTCATGTTATTCTTCCAACCATGCACTGTCATTCTTCCAATATTAAGTGTGTTAAGAAACATGGTTTGGCAAACTCTTAACTTGACATCTTCATCTCCTGTTAAATAATATACCAAAGACTGAGTTCTTCTTGACTCTTCGGAATTCTTTCGGCCTCTTGGTCTTTTTATTTGAACACTTTGCACATGCTCGTTAACGTATACCTTCTTTTCTCCCCACGTCAAGGTCTTCCAAAACTTTGTAAAAATTTCTCTTCTGGTTTTTTCTTGTATCTCTTTGCACTTCAGACTTTTTGACTCTTTGCATTTGCATCGCTCTTTTATATTTCGTGGTTCTTTTTCTTTCTCATAAGTCCATTTCGAATCAATTTTTACTCTTCCATAATATTTTTGACCATTTTCCCTTAGGCTCCTGTTTTTTTCCGCAAACCATGTTTTGCGATCAACCTTAGTTTTTTTGTTTCTGTTTTTACTTTTTATAGGAAACTCTCCATCAGAATCTGTACTTGAATATGGCACCAAAGGCTCGTTATTAGTGATGTCCTGTAAACAGTCGGTGTCGATCATTTCAATATCGACGTTCTCAACTTCAGTGAGACCCATCTCTTCCAGGTTTGACGTCTGGAGAGTTTGAATATTATCCACTGTAGAAATCTGTAAAATATCCTCGTCATGCCGCGGGTTCGTATTGAACTGAAACACTTCGTCACCGGGGTTAATAGGCATTAAAAGGAAGTCGGAAGAAGTAGCAGATACGGCGTCACTTGGGAAACAATAGGTATTTGCAACTGAAGAAGATGGTTTAGACGAGCTTTGAGGTGGATGTAATGGGACACTGACAATACAATCGTCAGTGTTAATTTTACTTAGGGTATGACCATGTCCTATTGCTTGAACGTCATTGTATTTGGTAGGTGTTAAAACCACTTTATCATTTGGAATGACAGTGTCAAGATCTAAGAGGGTCAAGCTGTCAGAGCTATTTTCAGCACCTTTAAAAGCATAAGAATTCACAATATAAGCCATGCTTGAAGAAGTGTTACTTGAATCAGGCGGAGTTTCATTAATACACATTTGGGCTATGCGTTTCCCTCTAGAGTACTTAAATAAAACATTGCCTCTATCTTTATCCATCTGCAATAAAAGTAAACCTATATTAGCATGCAAACCTGGCGCAAAGGATAAATTAATAGCTTAGCAGTTTTATCTAGGCTTAAGTCTTCTGTAGACTTAAGGCATCTGGCGAAAATGAGAGTAAAAATTCAATGAGACGAGAAGCCTTTACTAAATTTTATTTAAGTTGATATAATAATTTTGCATAGTTAATAAAATCAGACGTTACTTTTTGGAAATCTATAGCATACAATTTAATTAATATCTAGCAACATCCCGCCAAAAATACCCACAACCTACAAGCAAATGTGTGAGTGCACGCATAAGCATGCGTAAAGCACCTCTCTCCTCCCACACTGCTTAAGCATACACTCAGAGACAAGATCGTGCAAACACCACCACCACACACATTTGCTTGCAGGTTGTGGGTAGTTTTGGCGGGATATTGCTAGATATTAATTAAATTGTATAGTAATTTTGCAATCAGCACAACTCTTTTCTTTCAACAGAAGTGAAATGATAACTCCATAATTTAAAGCAATTACAAACATTATCGTAAAGGAAAATCTGTTAACTCCAGTAAACAAATGGAGCAATTATTTACAAATAGGTTATTAAAGTTATTACTTCTCATAAACCGTATTGTTTAACTGATTGATGTGTAAAAAACACTTAATATGGTACTTACCTTTCATAAATAGTACCAAAACAGACGTATACCTTGTTTTGTATTTCTTTTCCAATAAGATAGAGCGGACAACTTGTCCTAGCAAGCGCGTTCGAACAAAATGGCGGAGTTGACAACTTTTACGCGCGAAAATTTGACACAGTGGAGTTATCAGATATGATTGGGCGTGTTTTTTGTTGTTTTGTATTAGTCTTATGGATTTATCATTTTCTACAATTGCAGGGCTTTTTTTTCTCTTTCCAACGATACCAAAAACTTAAAACTGATAAAAATGGAATTAGCAGCTTAACACTTTTAGACTGTAGCTTCCAAAATTGCAGCTTCAAGTCGTTGATTTTTTATAAAATGGGCAGTTACTGCTAATATTCCTTGATTGTTTTTCGATGACCACATATCTGTGGTCAACGCAATATTATCGACACTTTTCAAAAGTTCGTGTAACTTTATTTTTTCTGTTAAATATAGTTTTGGAAGTAGTTTAGTAGTTATTGATAATCTAGATGGCAACTGGTATTTAGAATCCAAAGCAGCAACAAATTCCTTTAAGCCCTCGCGCTCAGATAGCCGAAGTGGTTCCATATCTCTGGCTATCATTTTAGTGAATAATAAATCTAAACGCTTTTTTCTTGTTGAACAAGGATTATAATATTCAATTGACGAATCCGGATTTTCCTCAACCAGGCTTGTATCGGCTGATTCGAAGCTACTCTGTTCATTTGAAGTAGATGGAACTTGATATTTTTCGGGATGTTTCCTCATAATATGGTCTTTCATATTTGAAGTGTTTTTGCTATATTTATACTCTCCAAAACAGTAGTTACACTTTATTTTCATATCACTTATTTTTTCAAAGTGCTGCCACATAATAGATTTCATTTTGGGTTTCTCCATTTTCTGCTCTTAGTTAACAATTCACTCACACACAACAAAACCTTCAACTTTAAGTATAACACTATTCCTAATAGGTTGGTGGTAGGTAGGCAAAGAAATATTAAATAAAAATCAATGGCAGATACATTAATGTTGCCAGGTTAATAATGTGTAATACCTATATGATCATCACCTATTTAACCTTTAATGGAAAAGTAATAGTATCGTTAAATGTTTGACTATCGATAGGGCAAAACTATCGATACTATCGATAGTATCGATAGTATTGCTCTCTATCGATAGTATCACATAAATTTGTCTATCGATACTATCGATAGTATCGATACTATCGATAGTGTTTTGTTAGAGAATAGTAAAAGTCTTGAATTATACATTGAGCGATATTTATTCGAGCAGAGTTTTACCTTACATGTCTCAAAGTTAATTACAGAATCAATCAATCAATGCAATAAAGCTTGCTTTTATACCATTTTACACAAAAGAAACGAACTTCCGTTGACAATTCAGATACTTATAGCAAAATCATAAAGAAATACATTAAAATTAAGAATGGCTAAGAATAAGTTAAGTACATAATTCTAAATATTAATTAATGTGGTTCTCATATTTTAGGAAGTTATAACGGAAGCAAATAATCCTCCGGCCCATTTATAACTAACTAATTGTCAAAATCAAGTACCTTACTTATTAATATTTAAAATATTAATAATCACTTATTAAAATTATAAATAGTGACTAACATTATATACTGATTTAAATAAATAAATATAATATCATGTAGCTTGTCCATTGACATCCGCTAACACTCGGCCATCCTGCATTAGGAGTGTCCCACGACGTTCCCATGGTTTGCTCCCCTGTGCTGTACCAGTGCCAGAACTGCCAGTGGTCTGAAACAGCGGAAGACATCGAAACAGTATTTTGTAAAAAAGAAGTAAAATATAATACATTGATGTCAGAAAAATCTACTAGTATCACATCTCATCTCCAGCCAACACGTGGCATTTCTGAAGCCTAAAGGTAATTTATGCATTTTTATTTTTGTTGTATTTTTATCGGTAACATAATATTTTGTCACGCAGACAACTTTACTATTGTAGTAATTAAATTTAGTTCAATTTTAGAATATTTATAAGGTCACACAGACTTAGTAGGTCACGTAGACAGCGATCACGTAGACAGCGATCACGTAGACAGCGATCACGTAGACATCGGTCACATAGACGTCGGTCACATAGACGTCCGTCACGTAGACGTCCGTCACGTAGACGTCCGTCACGTAGACGTCCGTCACGTAGACGCCAGTCACGTAGACGCCAGTCACGTAGACGCCAGTCACGTAGACGCCAGTCACATAGACGCCAGTCACATAGACGCCAGTCACATAGACACCAGTCACATGGACGCCAGTCACATAGACTTTATTTTAATTTAGAACTAAACTGATGCTTTGACTATGTTTTTAATATTTTTTGTAACTGTTTGGTCACAGAGACTTGAATTATCGCTTGTTGGCGAGAAGCTTGACATAATTCAAAAAGTGCAATTTTTGGGTATGGTGATTTTAAAGTTTAAAAATTAAATAAAACTTTTTACCCACCCAAACCAAAATTTTCCTCGTCCAAACTCTCATTTTCCCAATCCTTGACTATGCCGACTCCTGCTACTTAGACCTGACCGAAGAGCTTTTGACAAAATTAGAACGTTTGCAAAATCTTTGCATACGCTTCATTTTTGGCTTAAAAAAGTTTGACCACATATCAGCTCATAGGTCAAAACTTAAGTGGCTTCCTATCCGTCTCCGTCGCAATTCCCATATCCTTTGTCTACTGTACAATATCCTGTATAACCCCCTCTCTCCCTCCTACCTTGTTGAACGTTTCAATTTTTCCCGACCACTCCATACCCCATGCAGGTCCAATATTAGAACAAACCTTTCACTCCCATCCCATCGTTCCAACTTCTACTCATACTCCTTCACCGTTCATGCAGTCAGATTGTGGAACTCGCTTCCCCACACTGTTCGTGATAGCTCTACCATCGGTGTGTTTAAGAGACGCCTAAAGGAGCACTATCTTCATGAATCTCAATCCATTTAAGTACCGTTATTAAATATACATATAGTATTTATGTATTATAGACATATTGTATTTTTGGCGAAGACGTATTAATTATTTAAAAAAAATTAATCAAAATACAAAAAATATTTTAATGCACTAAATATAAATTTACAAATTAACAGAAATTAAGAAAAACGAAATTATCGACACGACACACGAGATGTTCACGGCACGAAAGCTCGATGAGCAAAGAGGGTGACCGGCGCAAGCGCTCTGCTTATATAGCTGGGTTGCCAACATGGCCGCCTTCGGGACTTCTTTATGCTAACACGGCCTCTCCTGACGAGGGGCCGTTCTCGGCCACATCTGCACCACCTTCCTCGACGAAGGATGTCTCCGATGGTGTGCTACCATCAGGATGTTCCTCAATATGCACATAGCTTGGTCCAGCTGCATTTTCTTCACCCTCAACAGATTCCTCGGAAGTTTCGTTATCCGCAACTGAAATGACATAAATCTCATTTAATAAAACAATAAATCATAGCTTCGCTTTTATTCTCCAACCAAGAGCAAACATAATGAAATTTACTTGGTTGCCACTAAAAGCAAGGTGAACTAAACAATAGTATAGACTTTTGCTTTCATAAGTGTCGATGTTCATTTTAAAAATCCTCACGATCAAAAGTACTATTATTGATCTATCGGCTAAACTATAATATTATCTAATAGGATCAGTGGAGCAAGGCTCAACACACAGCGGAGCAACGCTCGACGCACTGCGGAGCAACGCTCAACGCACAGCGGAGCAACGCTCAACGCACAGTGGAGCGGCGCTCGACACATATACAGCAGAGCATGGCTCTATGCCTCCTTACATGTATACACTTCAAGTAAATGACTAAGACAACACTTACTGTCAAAAAACGTGGCGCACGACTCGGGGGTCCATTCTCCACGCCAAACTACCATATGCTCGGCAGCGGCCTGCGTTGTTTTGCCATAGGAGTTGCCAAGTAGTCGTAGTTGGTAGCGGTTGTGCTGTAAAACCTTAGTAACACAATAAGGACCCCTCATACCAGAGTCTAACTTCCCAGTCATCTGTGCGTTTTTAATGACGAAAACTAAGTCATTTTCCTTGAAGGTGCGAATAGTTTTGCGGCTCTTATTGATGTAGGCATCTTGTTTTTGCCTGTTTTGCTCCAACAGGCTGGTAGTTCGTTGTCTACGTAATTCACGTAAACCTTCGCGGTTAGGTCGAGTATTTTCTACTGCGACATCACGAATCAAAGCCCGTATAATAGGGGTGGTGCCGTCAATACCCACTAGTACTTGTAAAGGTGAAGTTTGTGTGGTTTTATGTTTAGTAGAATTTATAACAAGCTGTAGCCGCCACAAGCAGTCGGACCACTCCTTTTTGTTACCGGCCTCAATACGCAACATATTTAAAACAGTCCTACAGTATCTCTCTACCTGACCATTTTCAGCGTGCATTTCGGGTGTGATAAAATGAATTTGACATCCCATCTCGTTTACCCATTTTTGGAAGCTCATACTCTCGAACATACGGCCTCGATCACAAACTAACAATTTTGGTGTGCCGAATAAAGATACAGAATTGGAAAAAATCTGTTTTAACTCGTTTGTGTCTTGTCGTTTCATTGGATAAAGTAAACAATATTTAGAATATGAATCTACATGCAGCAAAACATATTTAAAACCATTAGATTCGGGTAATGGACCAAGTATATCTACATGAACATTACTAAACGGAGTATCTGGCTTATGCCAAGAAGCTATTGGTTGTTGAGGAGCGCGGGGAATTTTCTTAGAGGATAAGCACACTAAGCAGTGACTAGTATATTTTTTTGCGAAAGCACGAAGCCCCGGAAACCAAAAGTGACGTAAAATTAGTTCCACAGTTTTATCATAACCTATATGTTCGTGTTGATCATGAAAGATACGTAAGAGGCTTAAACGATGTCCTTTTGGGATATAGCATAAGAGTCTGGGCTCCTCACCTATTGGAGCGTATTTGTAATAAAGTATGTCGTTTCGAACGACGTATCTAGACGAGTCAAGCTCATTGTTATTTACTTTTTCAATTAAAGTACGCGTTTCATCGTCAGCAGATTGCGCGATCTGGGCCCAATTCCGCGGTCGTGTTATCTGGCGAACGTCAGCAGGATTTCTACTTAAGAAATCCGCGTGTTGCATCAATGCACCTTTTCTATATTCGATAACAAAATTAAAATCCTGCATATACATCCACCAGCGGGCGACACGCGGAAGTAGGTCCTTCTTATTTTTAGTCAGTTTTAGTGCATTGCAATCGGTGACGATTTTAAACGGAATTCCGAGTAAATAATGCCGAAAGTGTTGGAGAGCTCTCAAGACTGCGAGAGTCTCGAGCTCATAGGAATGGTATCGTGGTTCGGCGCCCTGCGTGGTTCTACTAAAAT
The DNA here is from genome assembly GCF_905147365.1 of Aricia agestis. Taxonomy (NCBI): domain Eukaryota; kingdom Metazoa; phylum Arthropoda; class Insecta; order Lepidoptera; family Lycaenidae; genus Aricia; species Aricia agestis. The sequence continues at coordinate 19,699,924 of NC_056408.1, read as the reverse complement.
ACTCGACTACACGACGTCGATTATTAGAATGTACCTGAATGAGCACAGCGCCGTACCCGATAGCACTCGCGTCAGTGTGCAATTCTGTGGGGAGTGAAGGGTTGAACACCGCAAGCACCGGCTCGCTAGTTAAACAGTCGATTAAGTATTTCCGCACTTTTTCCTGCTCCTCACCCCACTGGAATGGCACACCGTTTCGTGTTAAATACGCTATGGGCGCGGTTTTAGATGCGTAACCCGGTATATATCGGCGGAAATATCCGGCTAGCCCTAGGAGCTGTCGTACCTGTCGCACGTTCGTGGGAACCGGTGAATCAATGAGAGCTTGAATTTTACGTTCGCTTGGCCTCACCTGACCTTGGGATATCTTACGCCCCAAATACTCCACCTCTGTTGCCACGAACGTACTCTTTTTCAGGTTGATGGAAAATCCAGCTGTAGTCAAAGTTTGGAGTGTCTCACGTAAATTTTCGATTGCCTCGTCGATCGTGTTAGCTAATACAAGGACATCGTCGACGTAAACCAGGACTTTGCCACTTTCGATCAATGTTTTCAAAGTTTTGGTAATTATTCTTTGATAGACGACCGGAGCGTTGGCTAGACCAAAGGGCATCTTCAAGTATTCGTACTGACCCTCGGGCGTAACGAAGGCCGTTTTCGGTATAGAATCGCTATCCAATCCTATTTGATGAAAGCCAGTTGCCATATCCAGGCAACTGAAGAACTTACATTTACCAAGTCGATCAATATGATCTTGAATCAACGGTAATGGATAGCGATCCTTCACCGTTATTGCATTTAACGCCCGGTAGTCTACACAAAGCCGATCCTTACCATCTTTCTTTTTGACAAGAATAATGGGGCTGGCATATGGAGATTCGGACTCGCGTATCACCCGCTTATCTAATAGATCGCGTATTATTTCTCGAACCCTCATTTTCTCGTCAATAGAAAGCTTGTAAGGCCTATAATGTACTGGGACATCACTCGTTAATTCGATGTGCATACTGCCCGTATTAACGGTAGTTGAGGCGGTACCCACGATAAAACTATCTTTAAACTGATTAATTACCTCATAAAGCTTATCCCGATCGATTCCTTGCAATGGCGTATCAATCGACAACGGATCGTCAGATCGAACAATTAACACAGTACTCACTGAATTCGTATTACACACCCGAGTAATTCTTTGTTCATTATTCACACGTATATAAGCCACTCCGTCCCTATTTAAAACGTCCGTTCCTATCAAAATTGGCACATTTATACAACCCGTCGGAACAACAAATAAATCAACTTCTAACGAGATATCACTGAATTCGATCACTAATGTCACGTAACTAGTGCAAACAATGTTTTGATTACCGATACCGCGCAAAAGTTGATATGTGGGTACCCGCGCGCAATTAAAATGTTTTACCGCAAATTCTGAAATTAACGAGATATGGGAGCCACTGTCTATTAAAACGTCAGTCGGAATACCTTGTACGACCGCGGTAGTGAGATCACTATTAATTGAGCCTTCAATTTCACGACAGAAATTTACATTTTTTGTATTACGAAATTCCGATCTCTGTTTAGCAAAACAAGTCGTGACGTCGTGACCGGTTTTCTTACAAAAAGCGCACACAGTTAATGAAGTATTAATATTACTCGTAGTATTTGAACTTATCGTAGAACCGGTATTGTTTTCAGGCTTAGGACGTTTCGGACAAAGTTTTTGTACGTGACCGACGTTACCGCATGTATAACATTTTAAATCACGTCTGGTATGGGTTTGACTAGGCGTAGCACTACGTTTACGATTATTGAAATCTACAAATTTACTACGCGAAGGACGCACAGGATCACGGAATGCACTCGGTTTCGGTTTAGTGTAAATAGACAAAAATTCAACAAGGTCTTTAGATGTAAGTCGAGCATTCATGGCTGTAGCACGAATCTGCGGATCGCAAATGCCGCGAATAACAATAGCAACGATTAAATCATCGCTCAAGCCTTTTACTATGTTCAAGCGTAAAAGCGAGCGTCTAGCATATTCCGCGTATGTAGCAAAGCGATCAGAATTCGTACTCATAACCTCATAAAGTATGTTAGCGACATCGATTCTTCGCGAGCACAATGGCTTAAATTCTAATTTAAAATTGGTCCAACTGCGATCACTGGTGACCCAGTCGTTCAGCCAACTACGGGCGTCCCCTTTTAAACAGTTAGCTATTCTCGCTAAGCACTCGTTATCGTCCCACCCGTTGATCGCGCGAGCTTTTTCAACTTCTTCACACCAAGAATCGATGTCGTGTAAGCTCGGATCGAAATTTGAAATGTAATAATGGTTGGATCTTACTTTTGATAGCACGCCGAGTGCTTCGATGATCCTGTCCGTCGGGTCGAGGGTAGGTAACGAACTCGCGGTGGACGTTTCGGCAGCACTGGCGGTAAATTCCGGCGGTGGAACCGTTTCCGACGGTGCTGATGGCTCGGACGCCACGTGGTCGGGCTCGATAGCAAGCGCGCGCACGGAGCCCACGCTGGCCGATGGGATGGCGCGATCCTCCAACGACCGTAGTCGCGCGAGGATCGTGCCTATCTGTTCCTGCAAGTTGCTATTCGAGCTCTCGTCGCGACGCGTAGCCCTACCGCCACTAGCACGTGTTCGGCGTCCGGACATTATTTAAACTTAGAATTATTAACCACTACAATTTAAAAAATGTCACTCGCTGCCACCAGCTGCGGGAATAGGCAAAAGAGCTCTATCCCACTTCTGATTTTGGCGAAGACGTATTAATTATTTAAAAAAAATTAATCAAAATACAAAAAATATTTTAATGCACTAAATATAAATTTACAAATTAACAGAAATTAAGAAAAACGAAATTATCGACACGACACACGAGATGTTCACGGCACGAAAGCTCGATGAGCAAAGAGGGTGACCGGCGCAAGCGCTCTGCTTAT